>NW_002475978.1:37687-173734 GCF_000189635.1 Tetrahymena thermophila SB210
TAAACAGATAATATAAATTTAGTTTAGAATCTGTATGTTTAATCTATATAAAGGCATAAATAAATATATGAAAAGATAGATATATTATGATATTATTTTTCATTTTTTATTTTAATACTTATTATTTTTAGGTTTTGCATTATTAAATTTTTTGGTGTTATGTCTTTGTTGGAATATTAATTGCTCGTACTCTTTGACACTTAATTCTGAAGCCATTTTCTATATTTCCTTTATATCATTTTCAAGTTTTTTCTTTAAATTATCAATATCCCTAATTCATAAAATTAAAAAAATTTATTATGTATTTATTTATTAATTATATAGATAATAGATTTACACTTGATCTTTATTGTTTTAAAGGCTGAGTTCAATGAAAATGAAATTTTGGTTTTAAATACTAGCTCTAACTCTTGAAGAATATTACTAACTTTCAAAATAATCTTAGATTTATTTTTAGAATTTCTCCATTTTTTCTTATTATTACTCTTTAATTGGATCAACAGGATCATTATGGGCAAATATATGTAAAATGTCATCAGAAATATTTCCATTCAAGATCTTATTTATATTTATTTTTATTTTCAATAAATATAATTAATTTAAATTACTTACTTGTGTTTATAAAATGTCCTCTTCCTATCCGAAACTTAAGAAGTAGCGATTGTTCATCACATTAATGTTGTTAAGAAATGTGTTTTCAAAATCTTTTTCTGTCTTTTTAAAGTTTTCGACATAAAACTATCTAAGTTGAAGGAAAATCCATCCAGTTAAATAAGAGTCAAAACCGGCTTCATGGAATTTTTACTGATTATTTGGGTCATCCCAGTTGTAATCTTAATAGGCTCCTTGACCTAACTATATCTCAGCTAACCTGTATTTTGAGAGATTGGTGTAGATAAATTCTTTTAAACTTTCAAGGGAAGTGCTTTTATTGTCATCTGTCATAAATTCTTTGAAAAATGAGACTGAAATTGCCTTTGAATCATAAAGCTTTTAAAAAGAAGAGAATATTCTTTCTTTGTAATTATTTGATTAAGTTGAAGATTCTTTGGATTCTTCGTCATTTGCTTCTTGGCTATGTTTTTATTCTTCTTCCTCCTCAACAGATAATTTTTTTGAGTAGTATTAAGGAAGAGCACCTATAAATGAATTATGCAAAAAGAGAAGATCCATGTAGCAGTTATGTCCAACAATAGGAACATTTCTTTTACCAACTAATTCAAAGAATTTAGTAAATCCTAAAGATTAATGAATGCTATTTATTGCTTTATTTCTTTCTGCTTGACTTAAATCATTCTTTTGTTCGACTTCTTTTAATAAGTTCGCATACTGCTCTCTATCTATGTGAGTAACACCTTGTAGTAAATATTAAAGAGTCTATTAAGATTGTCATTTTTTTAAATAAATAAGAAAATAAATTCTAAAATTTTATCCATTTTTTTAAAAAGTTTGAAATATTTTATTACTGTTCTTAATCCACTAATCGAAATCGCATCCATGCTCTGCATTGAACTTAATTGCTCCACTTTCTAAAACTACTTCAGGCTTATAAGATGTGTTTTCTATTTTTCTTCTGATAACGTAGGCATTAAAAGGATAAGCAGTGTATTTACTATCCTCTTTATGAAAAACAGTAAGGCCTGCTTATATTAATGCATATTTTCTAGCTACTTGTGCACACTGTTAATAATTTGAAAATAAAATGATAAAGGTACTATTTTAAAGTATCAATTTACCTTTTCATATCTTTCAAATGGCATATCATTATAAGATTCTTTTTCTGTAGTTCTGATGCCTGTCATTTCAAAATCATAACTAATAAATTCAGTCTACAGTTTATAAATAAATATTAACAAATGGATAGCACAAATTAATAATTTTGGAATGTTTTCATTTTTTTAAAACAAGCTCGATTTTCATATTTTAGAATCTTAACTCCTAAAATAAATTTCCTAAAACATATAAATATTGTAAAGTTAAAATAAGCAAATGTTTTGAATTCCATTCTATTTTACATACATGCTTTTTTAAGAAAATAAAAGTTGTATTTACCTTTGGCGAATTCACCAAATCTGAAAAAATTTAAAAGCTTTGCTCGAAGTTTTGCTTAGTTACCTACATATTTTTAGAGGAATTATATTGTGAAATAGTTTACTTTTTAATAAAAAGTATATCAGATATTTTATTAAGAAATAATATATTAAATATATATTTGCTTTAATCTATCAAAAAGAAATCATTTATTTATACATTTATTATTTATTATTAGTTACTTAATGTTTTGTTAAAATAGGCCAAGATTTTCTGATTCTAAAATAGTTTTTATCAATAATTCTGATTAGTTTTCTTTAAAAAGCATATCTTAATCCCTTATTTTTATAATTTAAAAATTGCTTTTTTAGCTCAAGTCAATAAAAAATAAAATACTTTTCTTATAAATCATATCATTTTTAAAATATATTTTTTAAAATTTTCATTTGTTTTATTGCCCCTCAATGCTTTTTTAAATTAATTTGCAGGACATATTTCTAATAGCAATGCCTACAAAATCAGAGCTTTTAAAATATGATTACATCAAGCAAACTCAATATTATAACTATGCAATCTATAAATTAACTCTTTAATTTCTACAAATGAATGTATATGTTAATCTCAAATACTATTTATTTTCCTTAATATAATATTTTAGAGAATTTATTCTGCTTAAAAATGAATTTTATTATCTCTGTTTAAAAAAATGAAAGTTTGCTGAGTTCTTTAAAACTACAAAGTATTTTAAAAATAAATTTAAAATTATAAAATTAACAAAACTAAGAAATGAATAATACAAATTTAATTTAAATCCTTAAAATTTCATTAAAATTATTGATTAACTCATATTTTATATTCATATTAATTTTTAATATAATAAATTTATTGTTTGATATTAAATTAATTTTTCATCATTTTTAAATTTTATAATTCTTATTAGCAATTGAATTAAAATACTAAATTCTTTATAAAATAAATTCTTAATATCTCTTTTATAAATTGTTTATATTAATTTAAAAATAATATCTCTTTAATGTTATTAGATTTGATAAAATCTAATAAAAATATGTTGTTTTGTTTAAATTTTTAGCTAATAAAAATAAATTATTTGATTTTAGAAATTTCAGCTAGAATATTAAAAAATTATGATTATAATTAAATAAGAAAATGCAATGACTTTTATATAGTGATTTGATGTCTACATGAATATTTTTATATGGGAAGATATATAAATAAATATAAAAGTTTGTGAAGATTCTTAACAAAAAAAATTAGGCTAAATATTAGAATGATTATGATTATTTAGTATTATTGGCTCAGGAAATAAATCGATAGATAAATTTTAGTATGTTTGTATGTATAATGCAATAAAAATTTGCAAACATAAAAGCAAAATAATTTATAAAATACAATACATATAGCTTAAAAATAAAATTGAAAAGCAGAGAAACAAAATAAAAAATAAAAAGGAAAGATAGATCGATAGATAGATATATAGATTTATAGGATTTTGTTTAAATATCTTTAAAAACAAATTAAATAACTAGAAATATTAAACTGTAAAATCTAATTAATTAAAGGTTGGCTCACTTTAGCTTTATATTTATATTATTTTTTGTATATCAAAATAATAGCATATAACAAACAAAAAACTAGCCAAAAAAAGTAAAAGCAAGAAATAGATAGGAAAACTTCAAATAATTTTTACCATTTAAATAAGAAAAAAACAAGCTTTTTAAAAATAGATGAGTAGCTTTTTAAATGCACAAACTCCAATAGCAGTTAAAAATAGATTTTCTAAAAATCTACTATCTGCTACTTCATACTAAACAAACTTGCAGTCAACAGCAGCTTCATAAAAATGGAATAATTAAAGTTTCACTTCTACTCCTTAAGTCGGTAGAAATTTGAATGACAGTAGTATCTTTGATTCGCATGTTTAGAAGGATTTATTTAGCAATGGTATTAATGCCAGTTAACTGAAAAAAACTCTTGTGAATAGCAGTAATAATAATCCTCAGCGCTATTTCGCTGATAATCGTTTCCATGATAATGTTTAGATTCAAAATAGTTTTGGATTTGATAATTAGTAAATTAATAATAGAGGAAATCAATTAACAAGCCATTCTCTTTATCCAAACGCTTATCAAAATTAAGGAGCAGATGATTAATATAGAACTATAAATACTATCTTAAAAGTTAATAATAATTATCAATATGGCACAACAGCAGCTAATAATTAACAATATCCAAGATAGTAGGAAAACTTCAATTTGCAAGGGCAAAGCATATCTTAGTAAATGAATGCTTAATATTTAGCTTCAAAATCTCTTTAGAATCCTGCAAATAACATATTAAATTTAGGAATAAGCAGCTCAGCATAAATCAATTAATAAAACTAAACAAATGAAAATAAAGTCTTAAAGCACATAAAAAACTAAGAGTTGCACTAAAATCAAAGATTAATTTCTACTATGAGAGAATAAGGATTTTTACAAAGCTAATAAAATGATGTTTTGCTAAATGAAGGGTAGACATTTATTCTTTCTTAAAAAAATGTAATAAATATTTTAATAGCCTTGATTACATTGGTAATAGTTTATGTAATTTACAGAATAAATTGCTTAGTTTTAAATACCTAGTTTTCTGCATTATCCTAATTGAAATATATTGGAGCTCTTTTGCTGTCAGTTGCATCCAAAAGCTTCATGTTTAAACGTATAAATTAGATTTTATTGAATTCACATGAACAAAAAATTAATAAATGAAATGATTGGCAATTTTGTTCATCTAACTTTGCAAATCTTTTTATTCGGGAATTTTTTGTATTTTTATTGCTTTTTTTTAATTTGAGGAACAAATAAAAATTTATATAAATAAATTTTATATAAAAATAAATAAAAATTTATATAAATAAATTTTATATAAAAATAAATAAATAGATAAAGCTCAAATAAATTCTAATTTCATAATATTTACTATAATTGGATTTTGCATAGACACACTTGCAATCCAATATTGTATAAATGAAGTAATTAATGTCTACTTTTACTAAAAGTTGCACATGGAAATCAAGTAATTTATTATCTTTGAAAAATATTTAAAGCTAGTTAAATTTTAATGCCAAACTTATTCAAATGATTGATTATCTATCTTTAATAAAATAGGTATAACTTCAAAGAGTATTACTTAATGGCTCTAAGCACAATCTGCTCTCTTTTCTTTTACATTAATGGAAATTATATTGAAAGAAACTAAATTCAAAATGTGAATAAGCAAATTAGAACTATTGTGTGCTAAGTATTCTCTGACACATTTAATAACATAATGGATTTGATTTAAATATGCTTGCTTCCTATTTTTATTGCTTATTTGGGAATATTTTTAAATGGAGAAAAAGTAGCTAGTCTCTTCTCTTCTAAGTATGAAAATCAAATGGGAGTAACAAAAAGTTTAGTCTTAATCTATATCCTCACCTTATCCTAAACTTTCCTCTTCAAGATATGCTCCGAGTTAATTATTAATTTGAACTCCCAATATATTTGGAATTTCCTCTCAGAAATTCACGAGACTCATTAAATCTAGCATTTCTATTTTATCTTCGCTGATCAAAAGTTAAATGATGATTATTTAGAAGTATGTTTCTTCAAACTTATTTATTTTTAAAAATATTTTATCTAATAAAAATTTAGCTTAAGGCTTTAAAGTTCTGGCAATCTAACTATAACAACAAATAAAGAGTCAATATTTTAAGAAATATCAGCATTGAAGGATAAAAAATATAAGTAATATTATTTTGTAATTAAATAAAATAAACTAAATAATATTAATCAAAATTATTAGATTTGGAATGTTTTTCTGAGATACAGCTAGTCACTTAAAGAGCGTTTTAGCAACTTTAAAATAAATAATTTTGGAATTTTTGAAAATAGATTACAAGTAGTACAAAACACACCCAAATAATTCATATACAAATTTGGATATTTATTGAGAAACTTTTAGGTTTTATATGCCTATTTATCAGCTTATTCAGAATTATTGTTTTTACTTGATATGGTTACCTATTCAATTTAGAACTTAACTAACACTGTACTTGTCTACAACAATATTTCTGAATATTAAGAGATGTTTTAACAATCTTACTCACTTGAAATTATTTCTGATTTTATGGTAAAATTTTCAAAATAAAATGTTAAAAATAAATTAAATTTATTTTAAAACTCAAAATAGTCTGCTGTTTTCTAAGACTTAATTGAACTCTAAGGAGTTATAGAAAAAGACAAAAAATTAGCCCTTGCTTAGAAATGTAATTTATTTATTTATTATTTGTGAACTTAATTATTAATTTTCTTTTTTAATTTTTCTTAAAGAGCTTCTAAGTAGTATATCTACATTAAATGAAATCTCAAAAGATAAAAAGCTATTTGGCGTAACAATTAATCGTATACTTAAAAATTCTGAGTCATTTTATTAATCAGACAACTGAAACTGATTGGCTAATTGTTGGTTGTTGGTTGTTTAGAAAACTCTAAATTATTTTATGTTTCAAGAAGAACTAATCTATTTTAACATTATTAATCTTATTGTTTGTATTATCTATCTATTTTATTTATAAATTGTCTTATACTTTTTTATTAAAATATTCTTAATCATACTTAAAAAAATAAATAAGTTTATATATAAATCATTTAAAAACACTTCTAATTCTATTTTCTTATTCCAGAAAAATTTATTATTAAATGAGTCTACCTACAAAATATAATTAATTGTTTATTATTTTCTAGACGGATAGACGCTTCAGTTTTTATCAAAATAATATTCAGCTATTTTATAACAAATAAGTTATAGATAAACATAATAAAAGCATAAGAATAAATTATAAGAATTGGTTTTGACTTCAAATTTGTAAATTTTCTTATAACTACTAATGATGGTTGTTTTTTTTATAAAAAAGCTATTTTATAAATTGAATTAAAATATTTAATTGATTAATATTTTACATTTATTCATTTTTAATTTTTATTTAGTTTTAAATCAGTGGTAGAAAACAATTTTTTAATATGATGTAAAATCTGATCATTCACTCCAACATTTACTTTATTTATTTATTAAATTTTGCAGAATCTTTTAAAAGTTTGTAGAATCTTTGAATAATAATAATATTAAATTTCGATCAAAACCATAAAGTAGAAAAACCAATCAAAAAAAAAGTAAATTGAATAATCTCATATAAAAAATGGCAGAAACTAACTAGGATTAATAAATGGAAACAAAGATTGAGGAATAAAAATAAAACTAAGATAAAAAGAAGACTAAATATTAGAAAAAAAATAAGAAAAATACACATCAAGAAGAATAGAAATAAAATAATTCTGAATAATAGGACGAATAAGAAGATAATAATTAAGGATTTAAAATATATCCCCATAAAGTAGATCACAAATTTATCAGTCAAGTAGATTTTGCATAATTTGACAAACTATGTAAATTTTTTGCTGCTTTTATCATTTTTTAGATTATCATATATTGAATGCATTACTAATTAATTATTTAATGAGTAGTTAACAGCGATATAGAGAAAGATCAACAAGAGGCAGTTCTTTATTTAAAAGCATTTGTAAAAGAAAAAAAGCCTACTCTTATTGTAAAAATATTTTAGCTTGTTAAGATTTTAAATTTAATATTTTTCTATCAATAAAATAAAAAATAAATAGAACTTTTTTGATATTTTCGATCACTATTTTAAGAAAGAAGAGAATAAAGGTTTGCTCGAAAAATCTGTCTTGAAAATGTTTACTATCTTAAAATGCCTTTCTTCTTTGCAAGCAAATTCCATAATATACAAGAGCTTTTTTTGTGTTATTCAACATAATTCTGTTAAAATACCTGATTAAGATAAATAATACATGGAAGAAATAACTTAAGCCTGGAAATACGTTCATACAGACTCTTTAAGTACCTTCCTCACGATCTTTGATATAACAAACTAAATTAAGAAAAAAGAGTAGCTTTTCTTTTAAATTAATATATTTTATTTAATTAATAAACTTACAAAATAGTGTTAGCTAAGAAGTTAAAGATTTGATTGTGTTATAAAAGTACTAAGAAGCAGTTAAAATAATATCCGTCTTTTCAAACTATACCAGCGAATTAGCTCCTCAATTAATTCACTCATTAACTAATAACAAAGATGCAAGCAAGGCTGCTGATATGATAAAATAATTTAAATTGAATCCTAATAATTTCCCAGAAGTAGAAATTAGACTTAAAAAAATGAGCATGAGATATAATTTGAGAACTTACAGCTGGGAGTTTGTTGCCGAACTTTTTAGAGAATAAAAAGATATTTTGGCTTATGCTGTAGAAGATCTTTTGTACAATAAATAATATAACGAAGCCTACTCAATTTTAAAATCTGATGAATAAATTATAAAATATGTCCATAAAAAGGAATCATTAGAAGCATTAAATGACCCTTCAATTAAATTTGAAGTTTTACCAAATAAACTCTACACAATGGATTACTTTAGTAATTTATTTTCTTAACATGATCTAACATTTCAGCAATTTTTTATAGATTTTTTATTATAATTTCTATTTATTTATTTTTGATTGATATAAAATTTAATCATCAATTAATAAATAGTATAAAATAATTATTTATTTTGATAAAATTTATAATTTATATTAAATTTTATTTTGAATTACTTTAAAAGGTCCTTAGTCTGAAAACATAGGTTTGGAACCCGAAGGAACTCATTTAAATTTATCTAAAGATTTTGGCATAACAAGGGATAAAGTATTTTTTATAAATAATGTAAAAAGCTAAGATTTTGAATTTGCAAAGAAAGAATTAGAAAGTGCTAAATAAATAGGTTTAGATGGTGAATTTAGACCTGCTGTAACAAAATTAGATAACAATTCTTAATCACTTGCATTGTTGCAGCTTGCAACTTAAAACTACTGCTTCTTGTTTGATCCTATGGCGTTAAAAAATGAAAAAGAATATGAATTACTTTAATAAAACATTTTCTAAAATCCTAATATTTTGAAAGTAAATAAATATTTTTTCTTTACGAATAAATTTTGATAATTTTTAAATATAATTTATTAATAAAATTTTAATTATTCCTTTATTATAAAAGCATATTAAATTAAATAAATTTAAATAAAAATTAGATTGGGCATACAATATCTGGGGATATCAGCATGGTAGCATCATAATTAAATGGATAACTAGTAAAATTTTATTTAAAAAATATATGGATATTAAATGATATTAATAATAATAATAATAATAATAATAAAGAACTTTAAAGGTAGCTTAGACTTGGCAAAGCTCCACAAAGTTAAAAACCCTGAATAAAAATAGAGCTCTCTTTCTTTTATAGCAAAATTCTAGTTAGGTATATTTTATTTCAGTTTTTTAACTTGTTGAGATAACTGCTTTCAAAATTTTTATCAAATTATTAAAATTTTAATAGATTTGTTATTGTTAAATTTTATTTTTAAACATAAAGGAAAAGCTTTATGTAAAGGCGAACAGACTTCTAATTGGTCATAAAGACCTTTGAGAGAAGCTTAAATCCACTATGGCGCCTTAGATGCATATATATCAATAGCCTTATACAACAAATACATTGAATTATATGGCGAAAAGGTAATTTTTTAATCAAAATAACTCAACAAAAATTAATTATTAATTTTAATTAAAAAATAAAACTGTTCTAAAATATTTGTAATTTAAAAAAAGGATTTAAATTAATTTGTTGAAAGGATTTGAGATACACAAAATTTTTTAATGATAGAATCTATATTTAAAATAAAATGTATTAATATATATATATATATAATACTGATATTTTATTTTGTCGTCTTACTTTAGAAATTTTTCAAGCTGATTAGTCAGCTTTTATTGTGCGAATTTAAGCCAAAAATTTGAATAATTCTTTTATAAATGCTGTATATTTTTACGCTCATATATTTATATATTTGAATTTTAATAAAATCAAAATAATTCAAGCACTAAAAATAAATTCAGGTTTAAATTATCATAAAAAATCTATATTTTTAACAGAGAGAAAAAAAACCAAAAAGAATGATGTGTTTACGAAATAGAAACATAAATATTTGATTTTAAAAATAATCATTTTAATGCAAACTTTAAGAATTTAAATTAAGATAATAAATAAATGCTATTTGTTTTAAGTTTTATATCAAGTTTTTTTTGAAAATCTTTATATTTATTATTCTTACTCACAAAAATAGGTATTATGGCTTTCAGCTTTTGCTTTTGCTTATGCTTAAAATTATCTATTTGCTTATAATGATTCTATAGCCTTTGATTGTTTTCTCAGTTAATAATAAATAAATTGAGATTGAACGCTATCTGTTTATTAATTTAATTCTTATTTAGAAAAAACAAACCTGACTGATACTTGCCTTAATTGAAGATATATCCAGTTATCAAAATTAACGCACTATAATAATTAATTTTTTTTGACAAAAACAATAATTAACACAAATACGAAATTGCTAATAAGTATGCAAGACCAAAATAGTATCGTTTTAATAGATGAAATAGGGAATATAGACAATTAGTCAGATGAGCAATAATTATAACAAAATTCTGATGATATTCATGATGAAACATAGGAAATTATTGAGGAAATACAATCGCCATTTGAAAATGATCCATGTATGAGATCAATTTAAATCATAAAAACTCAATCGTATCAAAATAATAATGATGATTTAGCCTTTGTGGTTAATGAGTTGGAGCGGTTCGATCACATTTTATAAATCAAAGGCGAAGAAGGATATGAAGATTTATTAAAACAATGCATTTAATACCTTCATTATGAATTTGTACCTAAAGGGAAATTCTTATTTCATTACGGAGACATTGGAGAAAAATTCTATTTTATAGCTAAAGGAAAAGTAATCTTACCTTTATTAAACTAAATAACTAAAAAGATAAATATTTGCTTATAAATTAACTCAAAATTATTTGGAAATATTGACAAGAGTTTTATAAAAATATGATTCATTCAGAATTAACTTCAAAATTTTATAATTTAAACAATTATTTATCATTTTTTTTATTGATTCTCAGTTATTCTTACTATCTTTGTGAAAGAACCATACTGGGAATTGTAAGTAGATAAAATTTTGTGCTGGTTCTAAATTTAATAGAAAATTAAGAAATAACAAGAACCACAAATTTAAAAGCAAAAATACAAATTTTAATTTTTTTTTTTTCCCTCAAAATACAATTTTGCTAAGATTTAATATTTTTAAATTTATAAAATTAGGTAAGCATTCATGTACCTCGTCCGAGCAAAGAGATTTTTAAGTAGGAATAAAATTATTAATTAAGAAAATACTGGGGAGACTAATTAGATAATCAGGCTCTCACTGCAAATGAGAGAGAGACAGCCAATTTACATTACTAAAGAGCAAGACAAAAAATCATCAAGTATTTAGAGAAGTATGAGCATGAAAAATTCTTTAAAAAAATGTAGAGTGGCCACCCTTCCAACTAAAAAATTTTCAATAAGTACTTTCATCCTTAATATAAAAGCTTTGGCTTTTATAAATAAGTAAATGAGCTTAAGGAAGGATAAAGCTTTGGTGAAGTGGCGACTATTTCTAGAAAGCTTAGAACTGCCTCAGTTTTTGCTGAGGAAGATTTACATCTGTTCTATATGAGAGGAAGCGACTATTTGGCTATTTTCTAGCATTAGCTTTATAAGCTTAACTTCATCCTAAAGAATTTAGAAAAATATTTTGAAAATTTATCCAAAAAGCAAATTCTAGATTTAAGTTATCTTTTCGAAGCTTTTGAACACACTCTTCATCTTAATTAAATTATATTCAAAGAGGGCTCAGAGCGTTAATATATATATTTAATAAAATCAGGTTCAGTAGCATTTAAAAGTTCTAAAGGAATAAGCTTAGGCATAATAGGCGAGGGAGAATTTTTTGGCTTTGAGAATAAAAAGGGAAATTAATCTTCAATTATTAAAGAAAAACACTACTTTAGTGCTGTTTGCATAGGGAACGGGACAACTGTCTATCGATTAAAATTGTAACTTCTAGAAGAAGAAGAATTTTAACCCGCTTTAAAAGAGTTTGGTATTAAGGGATTTTAAAAAGCTGAATATTACTCAAAGCGTGCTATACACTGTTAAAATATATTTGATTAGAACGAAGCCAATAATCCTTTTAATTAAGAGCTTCAAATGTATAGCGAATTCGCAGCTAAATCCTAGTTCTAGAATGAAAACCAACTGTCTAAAGCAAAGAATCTCAGGAAATTAATGAACAAACTTTAAATACAAAGAAAATTTAACTAGTATTTAGAAGAAAATTTTTTATCCAAGAAAGCACAATCCTAACCAAATTTCGAATTGAGCAAAGTAAACTAAAACAGTACGAGCCCTAACTTAAATGAATTTGAAAGCAAGAGCACCTTTACAAATTTAAATGACTAATTGATCCTTTAAAAGAATCAATCAGTAGCTGATTCTGGTCACATCAGTAATTAAAATAATAATAACGATAACCAAATTCAATCATTGTTCAGCATAGATCAAATAGGTGTGCTTAGTTATAATTCTAAAAAACCAAATTCTGCATCTCAATAAAAATCCTACAATTAACTAAATAATAACAATAATAATAATCAAGATATTGGTGAAATTTAACACTTTTAATTTATCTCTAAGGAGGAATTTGAGTAAACTAAGAACAATATTATAAAAGAATAGGAGAAGCTTAGAGCTAGAAAGCCATAACATTTTGTGCCGCAAGAACTAGCAGATAATCCTCTTGCTAAAAAAATATCTTTAAAATACGTAAGCTCTTCTTCATTGGTTACACCCTAATCCAATGCAGGAACTAATAAAACACCTCCCTAGCTATCAAGTTTTTTTAATCAACAGCAATAACCTTCATCACCTTTAAAGAGCCCTTCATCAGTATCTTCTCCTTATAAAAATCCTCCATCTCCCTATAAAAATATCTCTTCGCCTTCTAAAAATCCTTCTTCTCCATAGAAGAGCTTATCACCATAAAAAAGTTAATAGAACTAGATATTCTCATTTTTTCCTTCACAAATAACAGTTTAAAATACTAGCCCTACTGCGACTACTACTGCTAATTTAGGTAATGCTGCTGCTACTAATTTAGGTTTAACCTAATCTTAGTAAAATAACTCTATGACTAACAGTAGTAATTTTGCTCTATAAAATAATTCTGTCAACTCCCAATTGTAGAAAAAGGTTTTTAAATTACCCCTAAACAAACGAATGTCTGTAGATAGTTTAGCACATAATGCTTTATTAGCTGAGTAAGAGTAAAGAAAAAATTATCAACAGCATAAATTGCATAGCGTCTACAATCGTAGAGAATAAAGAGGATCTATGATTATTTAATCAATCTAAATAACACCTAAACCTAGTGAGTAAAGAAATCCCTCATCA
Source organism: Tetrahymena thermophila SB210 (assembly GCF_000189635.1). Taxonomy (NCBI): domain Eukaryota; phylum Ciliophora; class Oligohymenophorea; order Hymenostomatida; family Tetrahymenidae; genus Tetrahymena; species Tetrahymena thermophila. Next base: position 51,205 of record NW_002475978.1, read on the forward strand.
CAAAAACAAAGAGTAAATTCTATTGAGGAAAACCATCCTAATTTTATGACCCCAAAGTAACTCTCAGATTCAAATAAGCCATCCTCAAATACAATATTGGGTAAAAAAATATCTGTATTCTCTGCTACTTAACCAGCACCTAGTATAAATACTTTCAGGTCTGCATCTTTTTTAAATTCTTCAGACAGAATAAACATAAATATCTATCAATCTCCATCAACTAAAACACCTAGCAAATCTCCTCTTTAAAACATGTTATTGAAATCTAATCATACAAACTCCACTATTAATCAAGCAAGCGAATTGTATAACCCTGAGAGATCTTAAGGTAATGTAGAAATAGCATCTAGCTTAAATTACTTAATTCCATAAACATATATAAATCAACAATACTAAGAACCAGATGAAGTCCTCTAAATATTTCCATAATCAGCTCGCCCTTCTTAAAAAAGTTTTCTTAACACATCTAATGTCAACTAATAAGATCAAGCTAACTGTATGAGTGAAACACTAAAAAAATTTAATTCAACTCACAACAAGATGTTTGACAAAAAAATTATAATGAATCTTGCAATAACTGATTTGAATTTCCCTCAAAACAACAAACCATCAATATAAAGTCTAACATTAAGAAGTCTCACTGATTTTAACCAACTCAAATCTAAAAGCATTTAAAACTCTTCAACCCAAAACCAGAATAGTCCGATTTTACATCCTTAAAGTGCAAATCATCGCCGTTCTCTATCACATATCCCTAAAAATTCTCCTCATGATTAATTCTCATCTCAAAAAACAGTATGTAAAAACAAACAATATTCTTAGCTGTTTAAAAAGAACAATGAATCTAAGAGCTTAAAAAAGAAATAAAAAATAATGCCTTTACTAATGAATGAATCAGAAACCCATGATAAATTAAACTAAAACAAAACTGATTTTAATATGAATAATTTGCAAATATCTACTTCTCCAAATAATACAGGATAGTAGCTATTCATCTAATCAAGTAAAACATATGGATTAGGAGGCTTCACTCAAAGAAAAAAAGTTCCTTCTTTGTTTAGTCCAAGTTTAAATTAGCAAAATTATTAAAAAGCTGATTAAGCCTACTTAAATAGTAAAAATCAAAATCAAAAGACAACTGCAATTAATTTGCTTTCTCCAACTGTCTCCTAATCAACAAGGTAAATTTAACAAATGCCGTTCTGTTCCATCAAATAATTTCTTGAAGGAAACGAAAACATAAATCAATACAAATATGATATTTTATTTAACTAATAACAAAAGAATAATTGAACAAAAATTCACATATAAATTTAATTAAAAATTAATAAATATTTCAACAAAATTAATAAATATATTAGAAATAATAATGCAAAATTGCATATTTCATCTATCTAATCTACTTTAGTTAAAATAAACTTTCAAATTATTTTCTTAATAATAATTTTATTAATTTCATTGTTGTTAATATCTTCATTCAAATTAATTAAAAAAATATATCAGTTTGTGGGTGAAAAAATTTCTATTATTTAAAATTAAATTGATTATATTATGTATAATGGTCAAGAATAAAAATTATATATATGTGTTTTAAATTAAATTAAATAAGAATATACAAATTTATTTTTCCATTTAAATTTTTTTTTGGTTTATTTTTTTAGATGTTAAAAAATTTTATCTATTTTCTAATTAACAGCTTCTAAAATAACAAAATAATTATTAAAATTAAGAGTTAAATATATGAAAAATTTATTTTTCTTTTTTGCAACTTATACAAATAATTTCTTTTTTAAAATTAAAATAATTAATAAAATTAGTAAATTATTTTTATTACTTTTATTTTATTGCTTAAAAATATTTTGTTTTCTTAAAAGAATTTAGCAAATTAGCTAGTTAGTTAGTTGATATTTACTTTAGCTAGTAAAATAGAATTTAGATATAGGATAAATTTTATTGTAAGATACTAAAAAATAATAGATGCACAAATATAATTTTTAATTAATTTAGATTGCAAAAATTTAATTAATTCAATTCAAACTAATTTATTAAGCAAACCAATTCTGCCAAAATATTTGAACAAACTCATATTTAAAATATGCTTTAACATAATAAAAGTGACAATAAAATGAAGAAAGATATTCCAGATCTTACTGTATATTTTTAAAAATAGTTTTCTTAAATATCAAAAGAAATCATTTTGTTATGCATTTAGATTAATATTTAATTTTAAATACTAATTTTAGCCAGACGAGGAAATCAAGCAAATAAAAGAGTATATTTCTCAGGTTTTTTTCAAAGAAAATGAAGATAAATAGATTAAATAATAGCTTTTAATTGATATTGAAGAACTAGATAAGGATGATATGAAGTTGGATGGAGATTTTTACTTCCATCTTTACAATATTTATCAAAAAATATTTAGTAGATAATAATAGAATTTGAAGGAGTTTAAAGAATTCTCTACCAAAATTGAAGATTAAAGAAAATAAATTGAAGATAAAGACCAATAAATAATTAAAATTTTAGATGAACATACTTCTTACAAGTTAGATGGAATCAAATCTAACTTATAGCTGATAGATTAGCAATTCATCTAATTAGAAAAAGAGTTTAATACTACAAAAGAAGATTTAGATGAACATGTTAGCTAGATTTGCTAAACTGTAGAAAAGACTAAAGATGATTTTTATAAAAGCATAGAAGGTGCAAATCTTTATTTAAAGACCAATAAGGATTATGTTTAGTAAATTAAAGATGAATAAGAGGCTAAAAAATAAAAAATATAAGAGTACAAAAGATAGCAAGATGAGATTAAAAAAGAAATGAATAAAACTGAAAAAATGCTTGATAATATTTGTTAATAAATGTCTGCTAAGGCTTCTGAAGAAACTTAAAACTACTAATTAGAATAAAAAAAGAGAGAAAATTAATAACTGCAAGCATAACGTGAAAAATTGGATGAGCAGCTTTCTAGAAAAAGATTAGAATTTTAAAATCTTATAAAAAGTGATGAAATAGTACAAAAAAGACAAGCATGGATTACATAAGAAGTGGCATATAAATTTGTCAAAGGGCGCTAAAAAGAACAACTTAAAAATGAATATGAAAGCTTGCTTACAGAATATAATTAATTGCGTGAAAAGGTCTCAACAACTTAAAGCAATATAGCTAAAATTAACTAAGAAACTGCTTTATGTAGAAGAAAAAGAGAGTTATAGACCTATGTCAATCTATTTTTACTATTCATAATTATAATCATTTTGTTTACTTTCCTCTACAAATTTTATTGAAGTATTTACATATTTATTTAGGTTTTTAGTTATACGTTTAAAATAAATTTAATTAGTATTACTTAATGTTTAATTATCTCAATACTAATTTTTGATTAAAAATAGTTTTTTCAGTTTAAATAAATTAATAAATATGATTTAATTAATTTTAACATTATTTAAGCACTCAAAATTATCTTTTAAATTAATATTGAATTTATAAAAAAATATTTCAACATAACTAAACTAATTTATTTGTTTGTTTGTATCTAACTAATTTCATAATTGCAAAGCATAAAAATTATTGATAATTTTAAGTTTTAAATATGGTTTCAATCAATTTATTTAGTATTTATTCATTATTTTAACCAATTTTTAAAATGAAAAAAATATTTAACTTTTTATTTTTTTAGATAGATAGATAGTTAGATAGATCTTTAAATATTTCAAAAAAGTAAATAAAGCAAAATACAATTTTGATTCTTTGTTTATTTAAAATCATATTTTGAAAATTTTAAATAAATTTAAAATGCAAAGTAAATTCAATTAAATTTTTTTCATCAGTATAGCTAAAAATAAAGTATCTTAAAATATATTGAAGTTAAATGTGAGTTATAAAAAAATTTAAATGAATTTATAAAACTTAAAAGTAAGCTTTTTTATTTTTATAATAATCACATTAAAAATTAATTTATCTCCTAAAAGTTCATTTTTAATTAAGATATTCATTATAATAAAACAGAGCGTAAATTAAATTATTTTGAATTTAGAGTAGAAAGAAAGAATAAATAATTAATTTTCTGTTTACTTATATTTATTTATTGAAAAAAAGAGTTTGTTTTTAATTAATTATCAAAATCAATAAATTGTATTACCATAAAAAACTAAATTTCCAAAAAATAAACTAAATATTAAAAATGAATAAAATTATACTTAAAATACCAAGATAAGAATTAAAATAAGCAATTGATAGCGAGGTTAATCAATAATTACTTAATCAACAACAACAATAGTAAGTAACAAAATTCAACATATACCTTAATTAAAAAGATTCTACATCTAAAAAATCTGATAACTCGTCAGCTAGATAAAAAGAAGGAGAAGTAGAACTAGATGGTAATATCCTTGAAAGCTCTAATTCAGATAGTAAATGTAATTATACTAATTTAAAAAATGAAGAAGAATAATAATAAGAAGTAGATGAAGAATAAGAATAAGAATTAGAAGAGGAAGAATGGGAGGAATAAGTAAAATAAGAAAAAAATAACCAGTATAATTAGTTATTAGTAAATCAATAACAGCAGTATGTAAGAAAATGCAGGGTAAACGTTTTTAAATCTGCAACATCTGAAAAATCTTATGAAGAGTCAGATGAGTAAGAAGAAGAACAAGAAGAAGAAGTAATAGATATTACCCTTGAAAGCTATGAATCAGATAGTAAAATTAATTATGATAATTTTGAAGAAAAAAATAAAAAATAAAAAACTTGATCTAAAATAAAAGAAGAAGAATCATAATATCTATAATTTGAGGAGGAAATAAGATTATCAGAAATTGAAAATCCTAAAAGTGAAGAAAAGTGTGATGAAATAAAAAGCTAAAATAGTGATTTAGGTATTAACAAAGGGTGTAAAAGTTAAAAAATAACAATCACACAAAGAGTAAATAATCGGTATAAACTAATTTAATTTTTATTTTTGAAATATTAATGGTAATCAATAAAATTCAATCTACCAGTATTATTTATTTCTGAACTCATATTTCAAAAAAATTAATAAAACAATAACTAAAATTGTTTTAACTAAGGTCCTTATTTTAGGTAAATTTTCTTTTTAATTGGCTACTTAAAAAGAGGGTAATATTTATATTTATATTTACATTTTATTGTTTATTTTTTTAGGTTTTATTAAGTTGTATTTTATTGAGAAATTTTTTGAAATTAAATTAACACTCTATTAAAACCTTTTAAATATAAAAACATATCTAATAACTTTACTAAAGAGATCATTTCTATCTAATTTGCTAAAAGATATCTTAATACTCAAATTTGGAAGAACTATCACTTCCGTTTAAGTAAAATTTTTCATATTAATATTTTAGTAAGAAAATTATTAAAAAATGTTAAGTATCTTGGATCATAAAGAATTCCATAAAATAGCAAAGGTGCTTATAAAATTAAATTAACTATCTCTTCTTAATTTTAGTTATTAAGAAGATACTGTTTATATTTTAGATAAAGTATGCTAATAACTGTTAGGACTCTTAAATTATTGCTAAAAACATATTAAATTTAGATTAGGTTTAAGGTATTTAACTATATTTTATTTTTATTACTTCAAAAATGAAAGAAAATTTTTAGAACTTTGTTAGTTTGAATTATTTCAAAAATATTTTTATTTTATTTAAATAAGTAAGATTTCAATAAAAAATATTTTTTATAAATAAATTTTTCTTTTAGCTTTTGGTGTTTTCCAAATTTTAATATGAAATCGTGTTCTCAATTAAGAGTCTTGCAAAATTTAAATTTACTAAATATAGATGTGATGTAATTTTTCAAATAAATTATTAATTAATTCTATTTAAGCTTGCTTTTCTTTAGATTTACATCAGTAAAAAATTTAGTTTATCTATTTTAAAATTACTAATTATGAATAAAAGGGATAAAATATTTAATAAAAAGGATTCTTTTGATTTTGATTTAAAAGAATTGCTATCTAAATGTGTCAATCTATAGAAATTACATCTTAATTTGATGTAATCATTTTATGATTAAAATTTATTTAAACTTGAGCTTAATTAATATTGTTAATTATTTTAAATAGAGATCATTAAGCAAGCCCATCAATATTAGGTTAAGGTTTAGAAAAATGCGAGTAACTGATATCTTTGAGAGTTTAATTCGCAAGCTTAGAGTATTGGCCAAGACCGTATAAAATATTTCATAAATTAAAATTAAAATTAAAAAATAAATTTTATTGAAAAGGATAAGTGGGGTAGATTAATTCTTTAATAGTTTAACTAATTGTAGAAATCTTAAAAATTTGCATTTGGAATTTTCGTAAAGAAAACTTTATCTTTTTATTTAACTTTTAACAATTAAATTCAATTTATTATTTACTCTTTTAATTAAAATACAAAATAGGATAAGCTAAATTGATTTATAGGATTTGATAAAAGGATTATAAAAATAACAGTAGTTAGTCACTTTTAGGTTATTGTAATTTTTTTATTTTATTTTATAAAAGTTAAATCATTTAAAAACTTTTTAATTTGATAAAGATTTATTTAAAATGTTTAAACTATTAAATAAAAGTATTTGTTAGGAAATATGTACAGACTTGGTCTAATCGCTTGCAAAATTAAAAAGATTAGTTTGTTTTAATTATGATAATGAATAGGAACCAATAAAAGAAACTTACAATGACACTTAGGTTTTTGGTTATTATTTAAAATAAAAAATTTGATATTGTAATTAATTAAAATTTTATTAAATAACAAAACCATTTAGTTTGTTTTTATTTGCTATACATACAATACAAACAAAGCAATCAAAATGAATTTAATTGTTATTTATACTATCATTTTTTACTCTTTAAACATATTTATTAATAGAAATATTTTTACAATTACAGCAATATTTAACCACTCAAAATAATCTTTAAAAAATATAACTGAATTTATGTATAAAATACTTTGATATTTTAAAATTGATTTTTATTTAGAATTTGTTTAATTTATTGATACTAATATAATATTTCAGTATATACATATATTGGACACTAATATAAAATTTTAGCTTATAAACACTTTACCATATTTCATTAATTATATGGAAACTTTATTCATTTTAAAGTTTATGGACACTAATCTTTATTTTTAATTATTCACTCACTCACTCATTCATTATAAATAAATGAATCCTTGAAAAATATATTTCAAAATTAATTATTTCAATTTTGGAATTTTTCTGAAAGCAACAAGCATTTAGAATGAATGAATTTAAAACATCCAATTATATCATTTCTTATTCTTCTAGATTATTATCAAACAATTTTACTAAAAATGTAAGTGCTATTCAATGTTTAATAGTAAAAAGAATGTTTTTTCTAAGATTTATTTTATATTTATGTGAGAATAATTTTATTTTTTTTGTATCTATGAGGAAAAATTAGTTGAGGTAAATAAGAGTAATTAATTGCTCAGGTATTTTGTTATTTTTTTAGATTCTGTAGATTTTTAGCGTTCCAGTATTAGTTTATAAAAATATTGAGTTGAATAAAAAAACAAAAGTTAGCTATTAGTTTTTTTCAAAGATTAACTTTTTAAGGCAGTTAACTTAATTCTTTTATGTCTATTAAAATTAATAAATAAAGATATATATCAATAACTATTTTAATTTTTCTTTAAAAAATACTTCAAAAAAGCTCAAACAAAATTAAATTTTATGTCATTTTAACCACAATATGAAGCTGTTAATTTAATCTATGTATTAATAAAATTGAAATTGTAAAGAATATGATAGATTTATTATATTTTTAAAAATAAATTTTAAAGAATTTAAGCTTTATGCTGCTTTTAATTAGTATACCATGCAAAAAATAGCAAAAAAGCAAAAGTTTCTTTTGTTATTTTAAAGTGACCTAAATTATGGATATAAATTTATTAAAATTCATGCATTCTAGTTTATTTTGTGGGGATAATTTATATTACTAAATTAATTATCTTTAATTTTTATTCATATGAGGATATTAATTTAAGGTAGGATATAAATTATATCGTTTGTTTTATGATATTAGTTCTATTTTATTTAACAGAAAGAGCTTTGATTAGTGATATCTGATATATTCTAATTTATTATATGGGTTCAATATTTACCATCGTTTTTTTAATCAAAAAATGTGAGTCGACCAATTTATTGTTATTATTAAGTTAGAAAAAAATCAAAAAAGCAAATATATCTATCTATGTATTAAAATTAACTGATTAAATTTTAATTTTTTTAAATTAACCATACAATTTTTGTCATTTTTTAATGTTTTGAATTAAGTTAATAACTATTTTTAATATTGTACTACAAGTTAGATAGCATCCATAAATTAACTGCTTGATTTTTAATTAAAAGATAACCTTATACTTCACTTAGTTTTACTGTGCTTACTTTAATTTCAACATTTGTTCTAGCAGATGATTGTTCAAAACTGTAAAAAAATTGAACAACTTTTATAATTAATTTATATTTCATAAAAAATAAATTCAATCAATAATCTCTCTAAAATACAAAAAAAATGACAACATAGGAAACAACATTTGATCAAAGTGAAGTAAATAAATAACTACTTTTTATTTATTAATAAGTCTATTTTTTACTAAAATAAGTTTTTGAGTTCTGATCTATCATCACACTAGAAGGTTAACATACAAATAGGGTAATTTAAATGAATAATAATATTAATGATTTGAGATTATTTTTTCAACTTCCTTGTTTAGATTTATTTTTATATTTTTTTACTACTTCTACTGATAATTATTTATTTTCTTCTGTTTTAAGTTATTTAATGAGTATTTTGATAAACTTTTTTATTTTTTTTTGAATATTAACTTATGCTTACTAAAATAACTAGTTACCTATACAATCTTGAAAATGGTGACATAGGCACTGCTTTGGGTAATTGTCATAATCTCGAACATTTGACTCTTAACCTTGAGTAAATTAATCTATTATAAAATAAACACAATTTTTATTTAGTGTTTTTCTCATTTATTTAGGAATGTATGCTGTTTGTTAATTTGCTTATTTTATTATAAGAAAGAAAAAACTCTTTGATAATTTTTTTTACTCTTTTTTTCATAAAATTAAAAAATCTTTAAAAATATAAAAAAGACATAACAAGATGGATGCTACACAAATAGAATCATTAGCATCTAATTTAGCGAAATGCGAAAAACTTTCATATTTAGATCTAAATCTTGAGTAAATTTAGTTATATTATTTTAATTGTTAATTAATATATTTATAGCTTAATTAAGATTTTTCTTATTTATTTATTTTCTTCAAATAATTAACATTTAATTTTAAGTTTTGATGTACTTACTTCTCTTCTTTTTTAAAAATAGGTGCACTAAAATAAATCCATAAGGAGCTTCATAATTGATTTCTGAATTAGCAAATCTCAAAAACCTTTAAACTTTAATACTCAATTTAAGGTAAAATTATTAATTTAGATATTTATTTTTTATTAGCTTTTTTAGAAGTTAAAATCATTTTAAACATTTTAGTTTTTTTTTTGTTATTTCATTAAAACTTTCATTAATAAATAGAAATAATGAATTTGATTCAAGCAGTCTTACTGAAATAAGTTCCGCATTAAAAAAATGCACTAACCTCACTGAATTATCACTTGATTTCTAGTAAAAATAATTTACTTGTTTTTCTTAAAATGATTTCATTTATTTCAGATAAAATTAAAAAGAAAAATAAGCAAGCCACTTTATTTATTTATTTATTTATTTATTTATTTTATTTGTTTAGATTATTATTAACTTTGAATTAATTATTTGGATAAAAATTTAATTTCTTATTTAACTTAAGTAATAACAAGATAAGATAAGAGGGTGCTATATAATTGGGTTCAGCTTTAAAACACTTAACTAATATCATAAGTTTTTCGCTCAATCTTGAGTAAACATTTAAAATTTCATTTTTTTCATTTTTTAATAGAAAATATTCAGAGCTAATTAATGGAAAAAATATATTTTTCTCATTTTTAATGTTGAGTTGATTGCGACAAAAATTATTTATCTTCTATTTTTAATACTTTGACTTAAGTCATTTTCTTTTTTAAATAGAAATGATTATATTTAAATTGCTATTTTAATAGGGAAAATTATATTTATGGTGAAGGTGCTGAAGCATTAGGATAAGCTATCGAAAACTATGAAAATCTTTAAAATTTGACTCTCAATCTTGAGTATATTTCTAATAAATATTTACAAAATTAATTAAATCTATTAAAAAAAATCATTTTACTTACTTTATATTAGTTTTAAACTAAGTTTTTATTTTTATAGATTTTTGCTTAAATTTTTCTCTGTATTAAAATTAATAATTTTTAAATCTAAATTATTAATAGTAAAAATCAGATCTACCCAAAAGCTACAGCTGCTTTATGTACTTCAATAGCCAAGTGTAGTAAACTCACAAATTGGATATTTTCTATCTCGTAAAAAATTTGATCTATCTTTTGAAAAATTATTTTATAACTAAAAATTTTTAATGATTAAAAGATATAATTTTATTGATGTAACTGGTGCAAAAGGTATAGGGTATACTTTAGAAAATTGTCCTAATATATAAAAAGCAACTATCAACATCACGTAAAAAATTAAAAATTATGTTAACTTACTACATTTATCATTAATCTCAATAAAAGTAAAAAAAAGATCCATCCCTTCTATATTTTTTTTCAACCATTTAAATTAATTTTTGTTGTATTTATTTCTGCTTCTTTGATAAATTGAACTAAAAAATTGAATTATTATTTTAGAAATAATGGTCTTCATATAAAAGGCACAGAAGCTCTATGTTCTGGATTATAAAAAAGCACCAGTCTCACATAGCTTAGTCTCAACATTAGGTAAAAATAAAAAATTTTATTTTTACTCTATTCCTTATGATAATGAATATTGGATAAATCAAAAATTTAATTTAAATATATTAAAAGCTCTAACGATATTGGCTCTGGTGTAGAAAGTTTAGCTTCTGCTTTGAAGATTCTACCTAATCTCGACTATTTGTTTCTCAACCTCAAGTAAAAATAATTTATCTCTTTTTTAAACTAATAAATAATTTTTAATTTGACCATAGTTAAAATGACATTGGTTCGTATGGTGCTAAAATTTTAGCCAACAATTTGAGTGAATCCTAAAGTCTTAAAAGTTTATATGCAAGTATCTGGTAAAATAATATTATTAATGAGCGCTATTTTTTAAATAAAATAAGAAGAAAAAAATTTTTAAATTAATACGTTAATTTTTTTAAGAGTCTTTTATCTATTTTATCTTTTTGATATATATTAAACTATCTTTTTTTGTATTTATTATTCTTTTTTAATGAAATTATAAGGTATAATAATGTTAGTGAGAGAGCAGAATTTGATATGAAGGAAACACTTTCGAAATTATCATCAGTATCTATTTCAAATTTCTAATGATCAATCAATTTAGTTAGATTGATCCTAGAATTACTTTGTTCATAAATAAGATTATTTTTTAATGCTTTATAATATGAATATTAAACAAATAAATAATTAAATAAAAATATTTAGTAAGTATTCTTTTTTATGTAAGAATGAATGTTTTTTAAGTAATTTTACTAAAATTATTTTTGATTCAATAAAAATTATATACTGAGTAATACTTAAATTTATTTTTAATTTTTATTAATTAGTATTTAAATTTTAATATAAAATTTACCTAACTTTTAAATAAATTCTTCTTTGTATTATATCATTTTATACGAATTGAGAAATTGCAGTACTTAGAGAAGAAGATTAATTATATCATGCAAGACATTTTTTATAATTAATTAAAGTAAAAAAAAATTGTTAATTTAAACTCTTAAAATGGATGGGATTAATTTTTTTAAGTCTATTAAATTTTAGTAATTTTAATCTTTAAACGGAATTAGCAGTTCCTAAAAATAAATTCTTTTATTTGATGATTGATGAAGAAGAAAAACAAACCAATACTTTATATTAATATATTAATTTTGGTTATTTAATCGAAAGATTTTATAATAAATTATTTAGATTCACATTAAATAAATTCGTATTATTAAAAAATAGGTACTTAAAATGGCCAGCAGAATATAATCTCTCAACAATTAAATTAACAATAAATAAAAGCTATTAACAGCTGTTACTTCAAGCAATCTTCCTTAACCTATTGCACCTTTTTCCCATGCAGTAGCCATTAATGCTAACTCTAAATTGCTATTTGTTTCAGGATAACTCTCTCGTGATCCTAAATCTGGAAAGTTTGTTCATGCAGATAATGTCGCTCTTTAAACTGAACAAACATTAATCAATCTAAAAGAAGTTTTAAAAGCAGGTGGTAGTGATTTACAGTATGTAGTCAAATGCACTGTTTACCTCAACGATATGGCTCATTTTAACCAAGTTAATGAGGTATATGGTAAATTCTTTAATACTGATGTAAAGCCTGCCAGAGCATGTTTTGCTGTAAGAGAATTACCCGCTGGAGCTAAAGTAGAAATTGAATGTATTGCTGTTGTCCCATGATTTTCAAAATTCATAAAATTAGTTATGCTCATGTAGTTAAATGTTTTATATTTATTTAGTAGTATAATTTTAGTTTTATAAATTTCATCATCAACATCAATAAGAATAGTCACAGTATTATTTGTTTTAGACTATTTATATTAATTTTGTAAATTAAGAAAAGTAAATCTTCCAAGTAATTAATTTCATCAAAAAAGATATTCATAATATAAAAAAAATCATTAAAAAATTCATTATATTAAATAGGTGAACTTATTTGATTGATAGATAATGATTTATTTTTTTATTCAATCACAACAGAATTTTAGTTTGTAATATTACAATTTCTTTAAAAATTATTTTTTAGAATGCATATAAGTTAGTTAAAAAAAATTATCTAGCTTAACTCTTTACATAATTTAATTACGATATTAACATTATTTTATTCTAATATTATGAATATTTTTATTACTAAAACGAGTCAAATATTTTCTAAATATTAATATTAAATAAATGTTTCTGTTTAAAATTAAGCATGCTCAAAAATAATTAAAAAATATGATAAGAAGATTTAACTAAAATTTAAGATTTGAGTATGACAAAACATATTAAAGAAATGCTATGAATGTTATTGTATAACCTTTCTTTAAATATTTCAAAACCATTTAATAATGCATTTTATAATAAAAAAAAGTTAAAGCTAAATTTACTCTTAAATATTAAAATAATTCACAAAATAAATATTTATTGATTAATTTTTAAATGAAAATATAAATTTGAGTATTTGAATTATTAAAAGATTTAAGGATATGGTAATAAGTCAGTGTGGTTTGTTTATATGATTAATAGACTGAACGGCTTAAATTTTTATATTGAAATAAAGATAGATGCTTGCTTGCTTTTAATATGAAAAAAATTTTGAATGCTTGATTTATTGATTGATTGATAAATGAAAGATATTTTGAAATAAAATATAAATAAAATTATAAAAAGGAATGAAGGATATTAACAACTTTCAATTTTACGATAAATAACTAAGAGAATGATTTGTAGCTAAAGATTAGTAATTGATTTTAAGTAAAAATTTAAAAGGAAACGGTTAATAAGGCAATCAAATAAAAAATTCATAAATAACAAAATCTTTCATTCATATAATTAAAAGTAATATAAAAATATTAAAATAAGAAATGTCTGCTTTCGGCTCTCCTTTCCAATCTACTATTCACGGTCAATAAGAAGGTAAAGTATTTCATTTAATTTACTAGCAAGCCTATTCGGTGTCTAAAGTGAAACCATAAAAATGAAGCTAGCTATCCATATTTTAAAATCTGTAGCCTTAGCAAATTATTAATTATTTTTCAATGATAAAATTACTTAGATTCACCCAACAGAGTTAGAATAAAACTTCTTGGTGAAAAGTGGTAAAACATCTAACACAACATCGACCGTGAAAAACAAGATCGTAGAGATATTCTTGAAGAAAAGCTTAGAAATGTCGAAGATAAAATTAATTCTGAACGTCCTAATGACGAACAAAGATTTAAAGTATTTATTTTGCTACTAAATGAAATGATAAAATTTAAAAAGTAACAAATAATCATTATCTGATAAATAGGTATTAAAGGAGCAAGTTTTGAAGCTTTAAAATACTCTTGAAGAAGAAAAGAATGGCAGAGAAGTAAAGCATTTTATTAAAGACAAGTGAGTTTAATGTTGCTTCAACATATTTTAATCTAATTTTATAGGTTTTTGATGAAAGAAAGGGTAAAGAAATTAAGATTCTTGATGAAAATTTACACAATCTTTTGGAAGAAGAAAAATCGGTAAATAATTTATTTATTAGCAAGCAAACAAACAAACAACAACATCTTTGAAAAACATAGCAAAACTAATTTATTGATGAATACTTTAACAATAAATGGAATCACTTAGTTGATTTTGTTCAGCATATTATAATTAATCATTATTTAAAAGCAATAAATCTTATTTCTTAATAAAGCTTGAATAGGACGAATAAATAAATAAATATTTAATAATTTTTTCTCCTTCTTATTTTAATTACTCACAAAAATTCACTGCTCGTAATATAAAATTTGAAAATAAGAAATTTTAAAATAAATTAAATTGAGCAGTAGATATGGCTTAAATTATAAATAAATCAGACATGCATACATATATGCACGATAATCACAAATTGCTTGATTTATATATAGATAAATAAATAAATACCAAGAACCAATTTTAAATTAAATAAAAATTTATTTTTTGAAATCTTTAAAATAAATAAATGCAAATGAAAATAGCTAGCTTTTATTATTAAACTAATATAAAAAAAATAATTAATACTAATATGACCTAATTAGAGAAAATCATATTGAAACACATTAATAAACTTTTAATAAATCTCATAATAATAAATAAGTGCATTGACTTATAATAAAATAAAAATTTATCAAAAATAATTATTTGAAAAATGAAATTAATTTTTGCTAGCTTTATGCAAAAAATAATTAATTTTATGAATTTTTTTAAACAAAATGTTGTCTTTTATGCTTTTAAACTAAATTTAAAAATGAGGTTTAATGAGTTTTTTAAAATCGATTTAATTTTGAATACTTTTTTATGATTATTTAAATAAAATTATTTTTAATTTAAGAGCAAAAGAATGGTTGAAAGCAACCTTTTGAAGCAAATCGATGAAAAGTTCTACAATATGAACTTAAGTCTTTCCAAGAATAACAAGGCTTATGAAGAAAACACTGAAATTAAGCTTAAGGAAGTTTAAGCCTAGATTGGATTTATTAAGGAACAAATCGATTTAGAAAAGAGAAAGAGAGAAGAATCTACCAATGGTTTGACTGATGAGATCGAAAATGAATTGAATAAATTCCACGATGTCCTTCTTATTGAAAAGAAGGTTCGTGAAGAAACCCAAGCTAAAATATATAGAATGATTGAAGATATCCACTCTAAGCTCCAAACTGAATTGGTCGTAAGATCTATTTTAATAATAAAATTTCCATTTTTGTAAGTGAATAGCTTTAAATGAATTATTTGAATAATTAACAGTAAGAAAAGAGAGACAGAGAATCCACAACTGAGTCTTTAATTAAACTCTTGGAAGACACTTGCTAGAGAATTGATAAGAACTTCCGTCAATGAAGATTCATATTTTGAACAATCAAATAAAATAAGAAAAAAGAGTTGTTTTAATAATAGTTTGAATATGATTTAAAAATTGCAACTATCTAAACTATATACTATATTAAATTCTATAAGACATATCTATATGTATGTTTATTTTTCTCTATTAGTATGTTATTCTATTTCATTTCTTCTAGATTTTGACTCTCCATATTTAGATTGTTTTTTCACTTGAACTTTAGAATACAGCAAAAATCTACATATTAATTTCAAAAGAGACTACCTTATTTTGATTGGAAATAAGGTATTTTAATTTTAAAATATAATCCTTGTACAATAGTATTGTAAAAAATCATTAGTCACATTCATTCATTAAATTACTTCTAGATTATACCTGTGTATCTTGCTTGTTATTGATATTTTTTTAATTTTAAAAACAAAAATGACTCTACAATTTTTATAATAGAAAGAATCTTTACTAAGTTTCTGAATTTATAAATTAATCAGAGATCATTAATTATATCAAAAATTATTTAAAAAAACTTATTTCCAATAATAATAAAAAATTAGATTTTCAAAATTTTAGTTTAAAAATGATAGTTGACGACCAAAAATTATAGTCTAACTGGTATAACAGATAGATTCATCCTTAAAATAAGATAGTTAAAGCTCACTTGAATTCTATTGAAACTTTATCTGTTAATATAGCCAATCCTACTTAGTTTGCTACAGGATCTCATGATCATCTGGTCAAACTATGGGATTTGAATACTTTTAAAAACACATCAACATTGTAGGGTCACAAGTAAATCAATTTCAAATTGTTTGCAAATATAAAAATATCTAAAAATATTCGCTAGATCTTAAAATACAATTTTATAAAATAATAATAAAGAGAAGGAATTTGGAGTACTTAGTATTCATTAGATGGGAAATAATTGCTGACTGCTTCTCCTGATAAATCTCTAATCATTTGGGATCTTAGCAAGGGAAAACCAGCATCTGTGCTAAAAGAGCACCACAACAAGGTTTACTTTTGTTAATACAATGAAGATAATAAACTTATTGCTTCTGGAGGAGAAGACTCTCGTTTGATCATTTGGGACACTCGCAAAGGAACTCCATTAAAAATCATCTAAAGTAAATTTTGATAAATCTAAAGACAAGTGTTGAATATTCATTTTAAATAAAGGCGAAAATAAGATTATTTATAATATAAAATGGTCTAGATGTGGTAATTATTTAGTGACATCTGAATATGGAGGTGTTAGTAAAATTTTTGAAACTAGAAATTTCTCTCAAATTGCCTCATTTGGAAAGTTTTCAGAAGATGAAAGAGTAAAAGAAAAATATATTTTGTTGAAAATTAAAATGAACTTTAAAAATATTAAAAAAGGCATGGTGCTGTGACATAGATTTTAGAGAAACTTCCAAACATAAAAATAAAATATTTGTGGGATATGAAGTACATTTTTTTAAACAAAAAAATAGTTTAAATTCTAAACCTAATTTAATTAAAAGTCAAGAATAGTTTAAGTGTTAACTTTCTCTCCATAAGAAAAATCTCTAAAACTTGACTATGAATTCTTAGCTCATATGGACCCTATTAAATGTCTTAACTTAGATGGTCAAAAAGAGCTTATAATCACTTCATGCAGAGTAAAACTTAATAAATATACAAATTAATTTCATAGTTTTTAATTGCTTTTCAATTTTATTATTTCTAAATAAATTTAATGAGTTTATTTAAAATTAAATATTTTATTTTTAGTCAAAATATTAAGATTTAAGAAAGAGATTGAATTTGTTTTTTGATAAATTATAATTAAATGGAATTTTTTAAATTTAAAATTTAATTTAGGATGGAAGTGCTAGAATATGGGAATCTTATAGAAGACCTTAAGAATATTCTCCTAAAGCTATTGGTACTTTATTAGAACATGATGAGAATGTATCAAGTATTTAGTTTGTACCTCATGCTTCTAAAACACTACTTTTAACAAGCTCTTATGACTGTTCTGTCAATTTTTACCAAATTTGATTTATTAATTAATATTTATAATAAATTAAACATTTTAAGTTATTAATCAACACTTATATTTATTAGTTTATAAAATTGTATTTACTTATTATAATTAATTAATTAATAATCATTCTTTAAATATTTTTTTTTAGAAAAAAGAGTTATTTATTTTTAATTGATTTTAACTTAAAATTATTTAAATTTTACTCAATTAAAAATGAAATTTAAAATTGCTTGATACTAATAATTTATTAATAACTATATATAGCTAGTTTTTTAAAAATTAATATGTATCTCTAGCGAGATTTTTCTGTTAAATTCCTTTGGTACACTGAATATTGAAAATTAAGATATGATTATGATATTATATTTAATAATCTGTTTATATTTTGGTTTAAATTCTTATTTTTAGACATTATTTGAGCAGTTATCATGATAATAAAAAATTATGAAGATGAAATAGTAAAGCTGGCTGCTTCAACCTCAAAATTTAATAATGTGGAAGGATTTAAATCATCACGGAGGGAAAGTTTCTCTAATTGCACATTTAAATAAATTTGAGAGGCTATTTATAAAAATGCAGGACATCTGTCTAACAATTAATTTATGATTTATTTGGGAAAATGATAATTATTATTTATTAGAAATCAATTAAGAAAAGATCTATAAAATAATTGATAATATTTTGTTATTATTAATATATTGATTAAAAGAAATATAAAAACATTGATAGTTTTCATTTTAATTTGTTTATTTAAGCTTGCCATCTCATAAAATAATAGTGTAATTTTTATCAATATAAATAGCTCAATAACATAGCTAAAACATGAGTAAAATTTCATAGCAATACAAAGAGGAAGACATGTTCACCAAATCACAATAGTAAAACTTAATTAATTTTGGCAGTGTTTTTAGTGGCTCATTTTTATAAGAGCTTGTTTTATACTTTGATCTCATTTTATCTTTTTGATCACTAAATTAAATAAATATCTTTGCTAAAATATTTATATTTGCTTAACCATAAATAGCTTAGACACATACACTAAAATATATACTTAGATTAAAAAAACTATGGATAACACCTTAGAAAATGGTAATTCTGAACTATTTCTTTTTAACAAATTTAAGAACAAAGGAATTTCAAGATCCTTCAGTTTAATTAAATTTCGAAGCCATATTAAGAATTAAAAAAATTAAAATAGCTCTAAATCAAGCGGATGTTAGCGACTATTCATCTGATTATGGCTTAGATGAGGAATTAGGTAAAATTTGAAATTTATTTAGACAATACGTCTTGAATAGAGGATCTTCTTTTACTCATTTTGTCTTTTAAATTAGTTTTTGAAGAACATAGTTAAGTGAATTTGTATATCGAAGGATAAGAAAAATTAAAAGTGAGTGAAGATTTACTTAATTTAGATGACTTAGCAGATGTAAATGATATATTTATTTATTGTATTAACTGAATTTAAGACTTCTACAATATTGTAATAGTTTTTTGATCTCAACACATTGACATCTTTACTTGGTAAAGAAGAGCTCTAAAATTTAAGAAAATTACTCCCTCAACAAGTAAAGATATTTTCAATTTTACTTCAATTATTTTTATTATATCATAAATTCTGACAAGCAAACTAACAACTAATATAAATTAGGAAACTGAAGAACAATAAAATGAAACAATGAAAATGCTATTTAGTGGTCAATCTTTTAAATTTGGAGTTAATCCGTTGAACGAGTTCTTGCAGAAATGCAAATCTGGTAGCTACACAACCATGAGACAATAAGAATAGAAGATATAGAGAAAAATGGCATTACAGACTTTGAATAAATATTACGAAGACACTCTTCTAGAAGTTAAGTAAAAATTAGTACCTGAAACCATAAATCGTGTCAAAACAGTATAAAATCATTTTTTTTATCTTTATAATTTATTTAATAATAATAATAATAAATATTTCATTATAAATTTATTTTTATTAAAAGCTTTTAAAGAAGAGAAAAGCGATTAAAAGAGTTGAGGAATTGTTAAGTAGCGATAGCGATTAAAGCGAAAAGAGCTTTATCAATCTGAGACCTGATGTAGATTTTGATGAAGTATCTGTTGGTAACAGTACTGATGGAAGTGAAGAAGATAGAGATAATAGACGTAAAAAACCTTAATAATATGGTAATGTAGGAGGAGCTGGAGGAAATAATGGTGGTATGCAATAAGCAAATGGTATTGGTAATTAAAATGGTAAATAAAATAGCTCAATGTCAAATGGATTGGTAAATGGCTCTAAAAATAATAACACAAACGCAGCTAGATCTGAAAGTAACTACAATCAAAATGGATCTCAAATAGCCAATTCAACTCGTTTTGATAACAATGACTCAAATTCAAACATCGAATTAATGTCTGAATAGTAAAAATCAAAGTATTAAACCGTTATAGACACACCTTAACCTTACTATAAAATCAAAAAGAGTAAAGTCCCAGTAAAAATTTTAATTTTTTTGAAACAGACAAAAATAATCAAATCAATAATTTAAAAAAAATATTCAAAGCAACTAGTAAATTCTGCTTGCTTGCTTGATTATTTAATAGAGATAAAAAATTATCAAATCTGCACTTTTTCATATTATTTCTAAATAAAAAATATTTTATGATTTATTGTTACTATTTTAAAAGGTCTCTTAAGAATGGATAGATAATTACAGAGAGTAGGAAAGGCAAAGATATGAAAGCCCCACTAAACCTTGGATATATTTTTTATAAGATGGATCGAAGACTTGTGTGGCACCTGTTTGCAAAAAATTAAATGTTTCAATGTAATCAAGACCTCGTGATCATCTCTTTTTAAAATAGAAAAGATCACCATATATTACAATTCTTTCTCTTGTAAGAGATGCCTGTGCTAGATTACCAAACGGGCAAGGAACAAGATATGACATTTGTGTAAAAGAAGCTTTTATATGATATACATTAAAATTTTTTTTTATATAATAGGAGTTACTTAAAGAAAGCTAATACATTAATTAAGATCTGACTTATGATAAGGTAAGTACTATAGTAAGTGGTGCTCTAGATAGATTGCACTATTTGGATGATCCTGCTATAAAATACGACTAAGAAAAAAAAGTCTGGTTTTATTTACATAGAGACAGAGAGTTAGACGATCCAGGTAAATATTCAAAAAAATTTATTTATTTATTTATTTATTTATTTATTGTATTTTAATTTCTGCTACTTAAATTAAAGCTTGGAAAGACGACGGAGGAGAATTAAACATATTAAATGTTTCATAAAGTAATACTGCAGTTTGAAAAAAAAATATTTATATAACAAATAAAAAACAAACAAATCAGATAAACTTAAGTTCATTTATTTATTTTCTGGTATTGTTTGCATTAATCGATTAAAATCTAATTATTTCTAAATTAAAATTAATTTAAAGTGTAATGTTAAAGTTATTTACTTCAAATTGTATTGTTTTAATATATTTCAATTTTTTTCAATCAATTATTAAGATATTTATCTATTTTTTATCTGATTTAATGTTATAAATTAGTCAATAATAATTTTTTGAAAAATAAATGAAAATAAAAAAATTGTTGTATATTTTTTAGTATCTTAATAATCTTAAATATGCTCATTAGAATATTAAGTTAGTTTACAATAAATTTTGATAAATTAATACTTATAAATTATATTAAAAGAATATTAACACATCAAATTTTATGAAGATTTACTTGTTAAATTTATTTATTAGATAATATAGATACTCACAAAAATAGATTTTATTAAATGAATTTTAACTTAATTTTATTAACAAATAACTTTTAAATATTTTTTTATTTTACTAATTTAAGGTGAGTGTTTGAAATTAATTAAAAAATTTGAGTAAAGTAATAATTTAAATTGTTTTATAGATTGTAAATAGTATTTAAAATTAGTTATAAATTAAGGGCTTATCTTTAAAGAAAATTGTTTATTATTTCAACCAAATATAATTCATTTTGTAAATTGGTTTTATCAGCAAACAATTTTTCAAGGCTGTTGGGTATACATATTAAATTTCGATTACTTAATGTAAGTTACTATTGAGAATATTCTTGGATACAATATATCTTCCAATTTTATATCTTCACCTTACTTTTTTAATAAAGGTTTAATGGGATAAAGTACTCAAATTAAGAAAACACTTTTTGATGTTACTCCAAGAAATAAAAAATAGAACGTAATACGTATTTCTTAAATAGAAGTTATTTAGATAAAAGAAATATTTGTAATAAATTAATTTTTTACAAATATAAGCAATTAATTAAAAAGGTAGCTAACAAAATCAACTTATCAATCAATCAATCATTTTTAAGTATATCAAAATGGAAAACAACGAAAATCTACTAATGAGGGAAAAAAAAGATTCTAATCAAATATTTAGCTATGTTTATTTTGTTTTGCAAGGCATAATTTCATTATTAGGGTATAATGCTATCTTAGGTTCATTAGATTACTTTGCATAAAATTTTAGTGATTATAACATTTACTTTTATCTTCCCTTACCTCCTATGATAACATTTAATTTAGTCTCACTTGCTATGCCTTTTATCGCACAGAAAGTTTTATTCCCTTTAAGAATATCAATTTGCATTTTTGGAATGGTTGTAATCCTAGTAATGCTTCCTATTGCAACAAACTATTTATCCTAAACAGCTGGAGGCTTTGTAGTGATCATGATTCTTTCTTTAATTTGGGGTGTTTTTGGTTAGATTTTTAATAGCTCATTGCTTGGATTATCTTGCATGATGGACCAAAGTAAAATAGTAGCTTACAATATAGGAAGTAGCGCAAGTGGAATAATAGTTATCTTAATTAGAATAATTGTTGTTTGTTTTTTAGGCGATGATGTTAATTTTTCTACTTTGATTTATTTTCTTTCTGCTGGGTTTCTCAACGTAGTAGGTTTTATATTGCATCAATTTTATGTTAAGACAACGAGCTATATGAGTCTTTAAGAAAAAAACAAATAAAGTTTAATATATTAATAAGAAGAATAAATTATTGAAGATTAAAACTATCTTGAAGATAACTCTCCTGAATAAATATAAACGGTGAGTACTGCAACTTACTGCAAAACTATTGAAAATCAAAAGAAAAATTAGAGATTACTAATCTAAAATAATAATGAAAATGATAAAAAAGCACTATCTCATTATTCCCTCAACGAAAACTAGGATGAAAGTAGTAAAAAATCATTTCATAAACTTAATTTCAGATAATAGTTTATTCAATATTTACTCATAGCTA
This sequence comes from Tetrahymena thermophila SB210, assembly GCF_000189635.1. Lineage (NCBI taxonomy): Eukaryota > Ciliophora > Oligohymenophorea > Hymenostomatida > Tetrahymenidae > Tetrahymena > Tetrahymena thermophila. Next base: position 74,212 of record NW_002475978.1, read on the forward strand.
AAGATTTAATGCCTTTACCTTTATTTATGCTCTTAAGCAACGTATGTGCTAATATGATGTACCCAGCTATAAGCTTGAAAAGCTAATTATAAGGAATTTCATACACTTGGAGCTGTATATGGATTATTTTCATGCATAATGTATCTAATGTTCTTGGTAAACATGTAGTAGCAATAAGAAGTCTATACAATAACAACATCATCTATTCACTTATCATTCTACGTTTTCTACACTTTATTATATTTATAATGAATGCTGTCAATAGTGATTCAATCTTCTCTGCAGACTGGATCATTTGTCTAAACATAATTGTTTTTTCTTTCTCTGCAGGATACACAGATAGTGCTCTTTTTATTCTTTCCACTGAAAAAATGATTAGCAATTATCATAGAGAATAAGCAGGATTTGTAATGGCTTTTTCTTTAACTTTTGGAATCATGGTAGGAATATTTTTGGCAATGCCATTTTAAAATATCTGAATAGACAAACACTTAAAATAAATTTAACGAACTATTAATTAAATTAACAAAACATCTAAGATAAATATAAAGTAATAACTATTCTCATAAAAAATTAATAAAATATATTTATTTAGTTTTATAATAAAAACATTAAAAAAATACTTATTTAAAATAAATTAAAATTAATTTTAAAAGTCAATTAAATTTAAATATCTCATTAATAAATAAATAAATATAAATTGTAAGTAAACTTCTATTTTTATTATTACATAAAACTATAAATGTACCATATGCTGCTAAATTATGTTAAAAATTCATTTATTTTTGTAAAAATATATAAACAAATATTTTTTAAAACATTTATTTTGATGGATGATAAGTTAAAAATAAATAATTTCTAGACGATATTTTTTTCTTTATAGTTTTTAGATTCGATTTGTAATGTACATACTTAATATAATTTAAGAATAAGAGAGTATAAACTAAGAAAAAGAAATAATTATTTATTTTTTTAACGTATCTTTATTAAGTTTGGTAATATTTTAAATAAATATTTTTTATTTTTTTAGTAGTTTATTTGTTAATTAAATATTTAATTACATCTAATCAGATTTCAACACTTTATTAAATTTAATTAAATAATTTTTTAAATAAAAAAATTATCACGAGAAATTTAATACAAAATACTTGGTAATGGTGAGAAAATACTTTTTCAAATAATTCATTAAAGATTTGATATAAACAAAAAAATTGCTACAAACTACATTAATTAACAATAAGGATATTTTAACTCTATAATAAATATATAATTTAAAATAAATTTTTAAATAATTGTTATTTTTAATTTAACAATTAAATAAATTAATCTAATTTTAAAATTATTTAAGATTTTTTTCAAAAATATTCAAAAAATTTACTTTTTAAAATATTTTAAGGAAATTTTTTAATAAATAAGTAAAGCTAGCTAGATTAAGTCTTTTTAAGAAGGTTTACTTGATAGTTTTAAAAAAATTAGTTTACTATGGGCGTTATTTTTAAAAATTAAGCACATTTAAAACTTAAAAATGTTTCGCTTATTATTTTAAAAAATATTAATATAAATATAATAGCAAATGAATCAATGAATTTTAAATTATCACAAGATTTGCTTGTTTGTTTATAGCAGCAACTAAGCATTGCAAATAAAAATTAATAAACTAAATGAAATTTGAAAATATAAATTTTGATAACTAGTTAATCAAATTGAAAATTAAATACAGTAAAGATATTCAAAAGCATTTTTAGTAAATTTGAATATAAAATATATAAAAAAAATTTAATTAATTGCAATATTTTCAAGACTTATTTATTGATTTTAAAGAAAAAGAGCAATTAAAAATAACCTTTGAAATAGGCAAAGGATTGACTGTCAAATAAATGAGTGTAGCGCAAACAAAGTAGCCAAATATAGAAAATAAGAATAGATATTATAATTAAGGCAGGACCGATGGAGATGAGGAAGAAGAAGACGAAATTAACATGTATGGTCAAGGATACCAAAACGAGTCAGATATTTAAAACAATTAAGTCGAATTAGATGAATAAGATTTACATCATTAATTGCCTATAGATGGCTAGAATATTAATTAATTATAGTAAAATAATGAAGAATATGACCAAGAAAATGAGAATGAATAATAATAATAATAATACTATAACTAATTTCATTAACTTCAACATGTATTTAAACAAGACCAAGATAATCATGGAGGTTTGGAAAAGTAATGGTTTTATTCATTTTAGGAGAATAGCGAAGATAATGAAAATGTGTAACAAATTTCTTAGATTCCTTCATCTCAATTTTAATCTTAGCAACAATCAATTTAAAGTTCTTAACAGAAGATTTCTTAGTACATAAATCCACAACAGTAAATTTAACATAAGCAAGGATATTCCTAGAATTAGTAATAGCCTAAAAACCAACAATTTCAGATCATTTCATCAAAGTAACCTTAACAAAGTGTAATTGACAGCTAAGATAATTTAGCAGAAAGTTAATAGGAAAACTATGAGGATAAAGATCAAGAAGGTGATAACTAAGATTAGTTTAAGCAAATGGAGATGTTACATATGATGCAAATAAATTCAAATAAATAGCAGTTTGTTAACAATTAAATGGTTAAGCAAGATTAAAAACGTTAAAATAACTCCTAAAAAGAGTAAGATATGAATGAGGAGGAAGGAGAGTTGAGATAACAAGATGATGAATTATTAGAGCAGTAAATTTAGGATTAATAACAGTTATAGCAACCTGTTCAAGAAGATATGATTATGTGTAATAAATGCTAAAATTTTCCTTTTAACTATATAGAACTTAATTGCTAGCACAGCTTTTGTCTTAAGTGCATGGCAGAGTGGTTTATATAATAGGATTATTTAACAATAGATTAAATATTTGAATTACCAATTTCTTCTACAGACGAAAACTATTCAGAGCTAAAAGAGGAGTGCATGATAAATGTTTAATGCGTGCTATGTCTTGAACAGACTCTACTGGATTATGATTCAGTAGAAGCTGTTAAAGAAGTAATAAGGCAGATTTAAATAAACTTTATTTAACAGCAAGAAAACTAAAAATTAGCTGAATAAAACTAGGAGTTTGGTGATTAAGCATAAGAATAAATTTATTAAAATCAATATGATTAGGAGCAGAAGTCTAATTAAGAGGATGATGATGGTTATTATTAGAATTAGTTAGAATATTAAGGATAGCAATTTGCTGCTGAAGATTAGTTCCATTTAAAAGGCTTTTCAAACAAGTAGAATAATGCAGAATTGCTAATCGCTTAATAAAATAATCATTTTGCTAATAATCAATACCATTCTTGTGATGAGAATACCGAGTAAATTGATGAAAGCTAGCTTAATTATTAAAATTAGCTTATAAATAATAAAAATTAACAGCATAAATAAAACCCTTTAGCTAACATGAACGAATACTAAAAATAAATGAGTGATTCTTCTTCATCGTCTTCTTAAGGTTTTGCATTAAATTAGCCTTAAGTAAGTAATATCAATTTACAAAAACTGTAGCCCATAATACAACCTAGTTAATAATCCCCAGTCCTTGTCATTTAAAATGATTCCCAAATTAATTCCTTACAAGCAAGATAGGAAATAATCTATGAAGACAGTAGTGAAACATTTTAAACAGAAGAAACAAATAGAAATCATAATAATAATAACAATAATTAAATAAATCTAAGCAAAGAAGATATCAAATTGGGTAACAAGTAATTCGAAAGTGCTTAATAAACTCAGAATTAAACTGCAGAATCAAAGTCTTCTTCCAGCTAGTAAGATTATCAAAATCAAAACTATATCAAAGAAGAGTAGAAAAAGTCGCATGGAAAGGAATTCAATAAATTTATCAATACATCAAATAAAAATTATCATTATGTTAACAGTCAACAAAGTTTCTCAAATAATAATAGTCCAAACAATAATACAACTCCATATGACACAAATTCTATGCAGATATTCTCTAAAAAGAACCAAGATTATACTTCTTTCTCTAACTCATAATTTAACGCTTCTATGACTCCTTAGAGCAATACAGATATTAACTTTGGTAACAAAGAATCATAATAAACTATTTCAAATCATGCCATCCCATTTAATGAGTATTTTTCTATGCCAGATAAATAGAATCAATTCATTTCTCCAAATTAACAACAATAATAATAATAATAGTAATAATTTTAGCAATATTAATAAAGTGGATCCTTGCAAAATTAATAAGGCGAGCTTACTCAAAGCAATTACAGTGGTGCCAGCACTTCACATAACCATGAAAGTAGTACAATGAGTGATGTTCAGAGAAAAATGATCAATAAAGGAGGAGTAAATGAAAATAAACAAATGACTGATAACTAAAAGAAAATGCATGCAAAATCTTCTACACCAGTCTAATTCTAAAGCAGTGAAAGAAATACTGAAACTTAGTAGAATTAATTAGAAGACGTAGAAGAGCACTATGGTGAATAAACAGACGATGAAGCTGAAGGATCTGCTTTTAAATATCCATAAAAACTAAATTTTAGTAAAATATAATAAAAAAATCCAGAAAATGTTCAACAATAAAGTGAATTTAAAATTGGAATTTAATAAAGTGAAAATATTAAGAAAGAACTTAATTATGATGACTTTGCTAATGTTTCCGATAGCAATTTGTAAGAAGAAGAAAGCTTTTAACACCAATAAGCAAATGTTGTTTCCAATAACCCTTCTCTTAGAGAATCTTAAAAATCATAATAAGAAAAGAGCAATAGAGTCAGCTAATAATATGAGCAAGACAAAAACTATAAACAAAACGATAACCAAAATTTTGGCTCTGCTTCTTTCAATTAATTTGCTTAGCAGATTTAGAAAATTTAGCAAAAGGATTAAATAAAAAATATATAAATTCCAAACCAAAATAAGCCTTAAAGTTTTGATTAGAAATTTGTTTCCAGAGATCTTAAAAATTAACAACAACAATAGTAGTAGTAAGAGGGAAAATTCTAAAGAGATTAGCTTGAATAAGAAAAGGATAATGGGGATGACATTTCTTATGACCTCAGAGCAAATGAAGAGGAAAATTAATATCTTGACCCTCAAGAAGCTTTTTCAAATTAGTTATACAACTAAATTAAAATAGAACAAAAGTAAAATTTAGAATAAAAAATTTAAAAGCTGAGCAATGAATAGCTCCAAAAACAGCAACAGTAAACATAAGTTATTTAAAAATAACAATAATAATAATAATATAACAATTTTCCAGTCACATAATCTATTGAAGAAGTAGAAATCTAGCAACTACCTTTGCAATAAAAAAGCAACATTGATAAATTTGAAAAAAACTAAAATAGTGTTCGTCCTTTATAAAATGTAAATTAATATGAACCACCAGAAGATAGCTCAAATAAGAAGAAACCTAATACATAAAAGTTTATTATTTCAAATAACAACTAAAGCAATTTCAGCACAAATACTAATTTCACCTCAAATTACAACCATAACTTGACAAATCAATAAATAATTGCAGGTTCAAATTTTTTAACAGTTCAATAAAATTAAGAAAATAGCAACAACCTTTAATCTACTATTGAAAGTTAAAAATATAAAATGCCATAAAATTCTAACTACTAGCAAAGCTTTAATTCAAGCATAAATGAAGAAAAATTAAATCCAATGCAGTCAGTCTTTACAGTTGAGAGAAGCATTGATAACAATTAGCAAAAGCACCCTAAAAGAAATTCTTACAGATAAAATAATCCAGATGAAGATAGTTAATTTTAGCAAAGCTAAGATTTACAAATTGGTCAGAATGAAAAATAAGCAAAAATTATCTAAAAGCAACAGACAGTAGAATCAGTTAACAGAAAAAATTCAAATGAAATCAGAGGTAATTAGATGAATAATTATGCTTCTGTTAATTCAAAGAGCTCTATTTAAGATAATAACTTATCTTTACAAGCTAAAAAAAGAGGTTCTTAAACATAAAACGATTAAATGAGTCTTGATATAAGCAATTCTATGAATGAGATGTCAAGCCAGGCAGAATATTTTGAAAAAAAGCAAGCCAAATAAGATATGTACTACTCAAGTGATTCTTAGAATATTTAAGGATATAACAAATATGATTTACCTTTAAAGCAGCTAAGCATTGCATAGAATGAATAAGAACCAATAAGTAATTAAAGTGTTACTACTTATAATAATCAAAAGAGAGACCCTTCACCTTAAATATCTCAGCAAAAGTAAGTTTAGTAAAAGCTAACCTCTTAGTAAGGAAATAACTAAAGAAGTTAAATTCAAAGCTTACAAGAAAGTGAGGATAGCCTAAAGAGAAGTATGAAAAATAAAATTGTTGATAATAAACAAAAGTAGCAACAACAGTAATAATAATAATAATAACAATAATAAGATGTGATTAGTATTTAAGAGAATAGCCTTGAATAAGATACATATCAATAAAATAATTATGGTAATGAAGAAGATTGTGAGAATATCTAGTTTAAATTACAGCCTTATTGTGATGAGCATCCTTATGAGGAATTGGGATTTTTTAATTTCTCATAGAATAAATGTATTTGCTTAAAATGCTTACAAAAAGGTGAATTTGTTACAGAAGATGTTACTAACTTTGAAAAAGGATAGGAGCTACTTTTAGAAAAGGTAGATGACTGCAGTCGCTAAATTAATGTGTGCTTTGAATTAATAAAGCTATCATAAAAGCGCGAAGAAGAGAAGCACAGAAAAAGAGTTGAAAAAGCAAATTAGGCTAAGATGTTAATTACCGAATAGATTTAATTGTTAATTTAAAAGCTCGAAGAAAAATAGTCTTAGCTTACCGTTGAGGCTGAAGAGGTACTTAAATTATCAGAGAATATTCTAAGCAATAAGTAAGAAGAACTTTAACATAAACTAAAAATCTTGGCTCAACTTCGATTCCATTTTAGTGAAATCAATGCAAGAAATATTCAGCCCAATGCAAAAACATTTAAGGAATTCCAATTCTGTAGAAATATTCTTGATCAATTTCTCTTCGAAAATGAAGATATCTTGCAATTAGCTAATCATAGCAATGCAAACAACTCTCCTAATGGATCTGCTTCTAAGAATTAAGCTAGCAACTTTAATAATTAGTTTTTCCTATAATAAAGCTAATAAGATTTCATTATAAATAATTTTAAAATGGATGAAGTCTCAAATTTTATTGACTAAATTCAATTCTTAAAAAATAAAATCTGCGACTTGAGAGGAGTTGAACTAGGTACACACAATTCTTCCCTTAGAAATAGCTTCGCAAACAATACAAATTCTAAAAACTAGTAGCAAATTACAAATAGCAATAATTTAAATGCTAATAACACTTCATCTAAAATGAATAACCAAAACATATAACCTACAACAGTTTCTCATGTTCATTCATTTTTGAATGAAGAACCTCAAATTTAAAATAATTAACTTGCTTATAAAGAACCAAAACCTTACTACAAGTCCTCTGACAAGAGCACGAGGAGATAGTCCTCATCATAAAAACAATAGCTTTTGTAACAACAGTAATAGTAACATAGCTACTAGCAACAAGAATAGTCTGGTAATAATTTTTCTCCGAATTAATAAATTTAGTAAATAGCTGATTCCTATTAAATGAATCATCCCAATGCATTCGAACCTGATGAAAAAACTATTAACTTAAATTAGCTATTTTAATAACAGATTTTACAGTAATAGTAAATGCAATAGATGCAACACTAGATGAATAACTAAGTGCCAATAAATCAAATTAAAAAGAATTTCAATGATCAAATATAATATGTTATAGGTTCTAACCCTTTCGATAAAGATAGAATTAAAGACACAAATTCGACATTTAGCAGTTAAAATCTTACATACATAAACAATAACAACAATAACAACAGCTTGAATTTTGCAAATCCGCTCAGCTAGAAGCTCTATGCTTAATTTTTAACAAATGCGAACTCTCCAGCAAATCAACAGTAGCAGCAATAAATTTTAAGCAGCTAATCATTTTCTAATCAAAACTTGATCAAATCTCAAAGCTAAAAAAACCTTTATGAGTAGTAATAGAACTCTAATTTATACCCTAATCAACTCTTATAAGACTTTTCATAGAAAAATAACCCATTTTCTCCAAATGTAATTTCTTCTAATTACCCAACATTGTCGAACAATAATGAGTTCAAAGAAAGAAAATAATAAAAAACTGATCCTGGAAATATTGCTGCAGCTCATAGTGGAGTGTTCAGATAATTTTAAAACAACAGCATTAGCACAAAAGCTAATCAATAGCATCTTATGTAATTTAACTAAATTTTAAATAGTCATCTAGGCTCAGGTACACTGAATAACAATAACAGCAATAGTAACTTATTAATGATGAATAATCATGGCATAAGTCTTTTAGATGGAGGAATTAGTCACCATTTAGGAAGTACAACTGAAGCAAGCAAAAATATCTAGCTAATAGATGATCAATTTACAAGCTTTAAAAATAACCTTGCAGAAGAATTTAATAACAGTATCGAAAATCATAACTTAAAGAGACCATCGTTTCCAACAACATCAGCTAATAAATCAGGTTAGTAAACTATTGATCTTTTTAGAAAAACAAATAGCGTAAGTAATATTATTTCGCAGAATACACATCAATCTCCTAGTAGATACGCTCTTCTGAAAGGAACAGGAAACAATAACAAAATATCAAGCACTGTAAATTCTACACTTCCAAAAAGCAGCGAGTATTATAATAAGAGTTCATTTATTTCTAACTATTACAATGGTAAACTTGATAAAGGAAGCTTCAGTAATGCTAATACTAATAGTAATAATAACAGTGGCATAAACATTAAATCAGGAAACTATTAAAATTCTTATTCACATAGAATTGCAGGCACCGATCCTTTAAGTGGAATAGTCAATGTGGGGAATAATTCTATAATAGCTAAGAAAAGGTAATCATAAATATTGAGATCTCACTTCACAAACAACTAAAATACTAGCTAAGGCAACATAAATAACTATTCAAGTGAGCTAAAAAATAGTTTCTGCGAAACAGGTTCTATTAACAATAGCGGAAACAGATATACAACTAAGAAAAGCGAAATAGGTTTTGTTAATAATAGCAGCACCACTCATTCTAACACACTTTAAAGTAATTATCCAATGCAAATATTTAATGTTCCACATAACACGAGCTTCTCAAAATCTAAATAGGCAAGCCATGGTAATCTGCATTCGTTTTACAACAATAATAACAATAACATAAGCATAAATAACAATATAAATAGTAACAACAATATAAATACGCTTCATAGTGACTTTAACTAAAATATTTCTTTCTAAGGAACTTCTGGCAAATCTTTCAATATTAAAAATTAGAACACTTTAGACTCAAAAAATTCTGGTATTATTTACAAATCCCTAAAGAAATATTAAGACTTGTTTAGAAGATAAAAGAAAATAATGTTTGAAAATGAAATCAGTTGATTTCTAAAATTTTTCTTAATCAATCAAGGTGTTTTTAATTAATTATTTTTCTTGTATTTAATTTTCTGTAAAATGCATTTATTTCTCTAAAATAAAAAATTTAGATTAAACTTTGTTTTCTTTTTTTATATTTAATAAAAATATTTTATTTATTTTTATAAATTGAGTTCAATCAAAAAAATATTTCTAAGTTGTCAATCTAGCAAAATAGATAAAATTTTGCTTTTTATTAAAAATGAGTTTATTTTTTTTAACTCATTAAACAATTTTTTTTTCTCTAAATAAATAAATAAATAATTTAATTTTTTATTTGTTATTATCTTAAATTTATTAATTTATAATATCTTAATGAATCCCAACATTTAAAAATTTGAATATTTATATCTAACTTAAACTATTTTATAAAATCAAAAAAAAACCAGAACAAAATATTAAATCCACAATATCTTCTAATGTTTAGATATTTTTAAAAAAATTATTTACATTTTACTTTTTAATAGAGACAATTTTCCATTTTGAGAAATACATTCATTTTTAAATAAATAAATATAGAAGACTTATCTTAAATTTAAATACTTAAAAAATCTAATGCAAAATTTAGCAGTTAAAAGTTAATTTATATTTAAGAAATATTGTTTATTTATTTATGTTAAATTTTTAAAAAATCGTTAAAATCTAATACCTCTTGATTGATTGAAAGTAAGAATTAAAATAAAATATTAAAGTTTTAAAAATAAGTTTATTTAGTAAAAACAAACATACCAAGTTTAACATAAAGAATTTCTTTCAAAATTTTATTTAAAAATAAATGCATCAAATTTTAAGGTTATTTATTTATTTGATAAAAAACAATAAAAATAAATAAAATTCAAAAAAAATTATCTGCTAATAAATTTGAATACATAATTGTGTATTGAATTGAAAAATTTAAATAGCATAAAATAGATAATTAAAATGATTCTGTCTGTCTGTATTTATTCATTGAAAATATGGAAAGTTAGTTAGTTAGTATAAATTAAAAAACATGTTAATATATAAATATGATATTAAGATTCAAATTTGATAATATATGATATTTTTTTGATAAAAAGAAATAATAGATTTAAGCAAAAGCAAAACAGTATAAAAATCTTTTTAAACATATTCAACTAACAATTCTATAAGTAATATATTTACCAGCAGTTTCAGAATCTCTTTCTATTTTGAAAACCTAGTAAATTTATAGTTAATAATTAATATTATTGCCATTTATTTTTTATTTTAAATTTATTACTTGCTTTGTCCTTAATCCAAAATATTTTGTAATTGGGTCGGTGGAAAGGATCTTAGGGAGTTAAGCATCGTTAATTTTGCTTTTATTAAAAAAATTGTTTAAACGAAATACAAATAAAAAAAATATTTTTTTACTATTTATCCATTAATTTTTTCTTTTCGATGGCATTCAAGGGTACGTGCTTAGGAACTAATTGATGCTTGGTGATGTTAATGACAAGATCATCAAAGAAGAAAATTTCATATTTATAGAAGATTTAAATGACATCGCCTTTATCATCTGTTTCAGATTTAATATCAGTTTACTTTTTACTGTTGAAGTTCATTTCAACCTATCTCTTTTCAAAGAGTTCAATTCTATCTTTAAAATACTTGTTTGAGATGAGAATGATCTATAATTATTATTGATTAAAAATGTTTTTAGTAAATTTTTCAAATTATTTTAATAAGATATTCTAAAATAAAATAATTCTAATAATCCAATTTATTTATTTATTAATTTATTAATATAATAAAATCAAGTAGAAAGCAATGTGTCTAGAAATAAAAAATTTAAGTACATCTTAAACTTTCTTAGTGACGATATCTTTTTCTTCTGGGACAAGAATAACAACATTAATAAAAACGTTCAATTAAGGATTGTTTTTAATAGAAGACTCGTGATATTTTTAAATAGTCTTATCATATGAGCTAAGTATATCATCGGTTAACTTAGTTTAGCTATGGAAAACGTAAAGGTGCTATTCCATTCCTAAAAATTTGTGTTCATCAGTTTGGTTAGCATCATGTGAAAAAGAATTTATGGTTAAACTGTTTTGAACGTTAGACATGCTGTTTTAAATCCACATATTTTCCTATTCCTTAGTTTTAATCAGATTCAACTATTGCTCAGCTTCTTCGCTGTATCCTTTAATTAGCAAGATAAAAAATTCAATTAAATAGCTAAATTCAGATTATTTATTTTATAGTTGCAGTTTATTTATCAACAAACTTAATCTTTTTATTTTGTTTCTGAAAAATATTTTAATTAATTAATTTTGCTTATCATTCGCTTGCATAAAATCTTATTAATACACTTATCTTTTATACAAAAGGCTTTTTTTAACAATATTGTGCACTACGATCATCTGAAAATTTTGAAATGAAAGTATGCATATTTCGAACTAAGAGTTATTTAATTTATTAGTTAAATTAGATTACCTCTATCTCTGGCCATTTCGCAAATAGTGCGGTAAACCTTAAACCACTTTTAGGCACTCTTTCTCTAATCCTCGCTCATTTTAAAAATTTAATTTATAAATATGTGTTTATTTGTCTAAATGTATCTTCTTTTTATTATTAAGACGACTATCCAAATCTCTAAATAAATAAATATATTATTTTAAGAGTATTCTTTATTTTTAGAATGAAATTAACTAAATAGATCTATTGGTATATATAATTTAATATAGCCCGCTCTAATTTTATTGTTTTTCATTTTGAGCTACTTTAAAATAGTTCAAAAAGATAAAATCAAAGTACATTTTTTTCTTAGCACACTATCCTTGCTTCATTTTAATCTTATTTAATTAAATACTGGCAGTAGAAATAAATCCGTACTCAGTCTGTCTCTCATTATCATTCTTAAAAATTAGTTAATTATTATTCTACTTAATTGCTGACTAATTCCTTAACCCTTTTTTTTCAAAATTAAGTTCAAATAATAAATTTATTTTTAGATAAAATTATTTATTCAATAAAAAAAATACTTTCAAACAAGTAGTATTTCAATGAATTAAACAATTAATTTTAGCATTTTAATAATAATATATTTAAAAATCTTTAATTCAAAATTTTTCCATAAATTTTTGGTTTTATGTTGTTCTTTAAAATGAATTGTAAATCTATCACATATTTGAAAAAGAAAGATTAAATAAATATCTTTAATTTATACTCAAAATAAAATTCTTTAAATTCAATTTTTATTGATTTAAAACCTTTCAAAATTAATAATAAAAATTTATATGCTTTTAACTAATTTAAAATTTTTAAAGTTTATAAAATTATTTTAAAAAGAAAAAATTTCTTAAATAAATTTTATTTTAAAATTTTACTAATATTTTATGCTCTTAATTCATAGGTAAATTTAAATCTAAATTTATTTGATTGTGAATTTTAGAATAATATAATTACCTTTCATTATCAGAGATATGATTTAAATATATAATTTGAATTGTATAAAAATATTATATTTATTTATTTAATTTGATTCATCTGTGAATTTAATAAAATTAAAATTGTAAAGCAAATTTTATAATTTTAATTAACTGCATTTATTTTTAACTTACTTAAAAACATTAATAAACTCAAAAATACTTATTAAAAAGAGCTACTTTAATCCTTATTCAAAATGATTAAATTTTTTACAAGATATATTTATGAATTATATCAGGATTGGTAAATTCTATTTAGTTATTTACTTACTTATTTTTAAAATAATTTAAATTTATTTAAAAAAATTAATTTTAGGTGTAAATTGTCTATTATATAGATACATACATACTATTTTATATTTAAGAGAAATTAATTATCAAATTATTTTTGATGGAATGAGTTTATGATGATTATTTTTTAGGTATATAAAATTTTAATAAAGCTTAAATAGGTATTGTTTATTTTAGTGCATAAGATATATTATTTATTAAAAATCAATTTTAGTTCACTTAAGTAGAAAAAATCCAATTATTAACAAACATATTATTTACTACAATTAAATCTTAACAAAAGAGGAGGGAGATAAATGTAAAGCTAGAAAAAAGAAGCAAACTTTATTAATATATAAAATATTGATCAAGATTATGATGATTTTCCTAACAGCGAGGAAATTTCTATTTAATCTAAAGAAAAAGTAAGTAGCATTTTTTATTTTACATATCACATTTGATGTATTTATTCTCTATAAATTAAATTAATATGTTTAGAATCAGGAATTGCCAAGTAGATAAATTAACTAACCATGTATCAATGCTAATAACAAAAGAATGAATTTTTTGAAAGCAAAAGTTATAGCTCCAGTTGACGATGATGTCTTTGACGAATTTTAATATGAACAAGATAAAGATGCAAAAACTTAAGTAAGCGAAAAGGTTTTAAGAAAAATTGAGAATCTAAAATTAGAAACAATTTAGAAAAATGAAGCAGCTTCAGGCAGTGTCAATAATTAGCTTGTTTAAGACATAGAGTATTATAATAAAATATAAGTAAGTTCTGCTATTGATTTGATAGAAAATGTAGGAAAAAAAGAAATTATTGCTGATGACTTAATTCAAGTTTAAGATTCGGCAAACAATCCATCTAAAAATTTCAGAAATGCTTGGATTGTTAATACAGTGGAAAAGAAATATCATAATAATAATAATAATAATTCAAATACAAACATTCCTTAAAAGGAAGATTAAAATGAAGAAGTTTTATTCTAAGGAAACCTACTTAAATACACAGGAGGTATTATTAATAAATGGAAATAGGTCAGGTGCGTGCTTAAAAAAGATTATTTTTAAGTTTAGATTGAGAAAGAAACAAGTGAAGATAAATAGATAAACAAATACTTAATAATCGATTCCTTAAATTTTAAGATTTTCTAAATCACTGTAGAAATAGTTTTGGAAGATAATATTCATGAATTAGTTTTAAAGTTATTGCACAGTAATTATGTGTTGAGACTAAGAGATACTTCTAGCTCTTATTAAATTCTCTAACAATGGAAACAAAAAATAGAAAACTCTATCAAACAAGCTGAGGGTTTTTAGAAATACAAGCTAGTAAAAAATAAATTAATAAATATTTTACTATATAAATTATTTCAATTATTTTTTTATTAATTTTGCATTAAATTAAAATTAACTTGTCTGATTTTTATTGTTGTAGGAGGAAGATAAGATGCCTTTGATCACATAAAATGAAGTTATGATGGAAAGTGAATTTATAGAAAAAGCTAAATCTGGAGATATTATTTTATTCAACACAGAAAGTATTCCAGCTGCTATGCAAAGAAAGACCACATTTAGCAAATACGACCATGTTGGTATTGTCGTTAAATTAAGAGATAATTTTGTAAGGATATTTGATGCCACTGGCTATGGAGTAGAGTTGACTGAATGGAACAAATTTGTTTATGAAAATGGCTAATACAATTCTATGACTTATCGCCAGCTTAATTACAGTAAAAGAGAAAAAGTTTTACCTGCTTTGTATAATTTTATTCTACAAGCAAATGGGAAAAAGTATAGCATGAATTTGTTGAAATTTGCAAAAATGAATTCAATTGTTGAAGACAATTCTTCTAAAAATAAAGATTCTACCTATTTTTGCTCTGAGTTAGTAGCCAAATGCTTAAAGGAAATGGGACTACTTAACTAGATAACATCTTCTACTTAGTATTGGCCTCGTAGCTTTTCATCTGAATATGAAGATAAAGAATTGGTGCTCTATGACAATGCTTTCCTAGAGTAAGAGAAAACCATACTTTTAGATGCAGATTTGTATAAAATCAAATCTAATAAAAACTGAAATTTTATTCAAATTATTTTAAATTCTATAATAATTTTAATTATATGTCTATACATTTTTCAAGCCTTAAAAATAAAATTCTACTTAAGAAAAAAATTATTTATTTATTAATTAAATTGGATTGTAAATATTTTAGGTCTCATATATTTTTTTAGCATAAGATTTTAACAATAAAAGGTTATTTTACAAAAAATATTGAAAAATTAAAATTCTCAAAAAACTTAAAAATATTTATGAAGTATTTTTCTAAAAATAATTTAATAATTTCAGAAAATAAATTTTAAAGAATTAAAGTTAAATTATTCATCTTATTGAATTAATTTAAAGAAAGAACATTTTTTGTAAATGTAAAAATAATTATTTTTAATTAAAATAATCTGATTTTCATTATAAACAAATAGTTATTATAGTTATTTAGCTATAATTAACAAGGATATATTACTTAAAAATAATAAAAATTAATAAATAAAATGCTTTGAGCATTTATATAAATTTAAAATAAATTTTATTAACAACATTTTTTCATTAATTCATTTATGTTTTTTAAATTTGTTTATTTCACTCAGGAAATTATTCTTATGATTTAGAATTTTTTTCATGATGGTCATGCTTTTTTAATTTAAGCTTTTAATCTTTATTTCCTTTGGCTCTTTCGTCTCTTTCTTAATTTTTGCGCTCTATTTAGAAGTGTTTCTTTGTTCTTTCATACTTTTTATCTTTAGTTTTTTATTTTATTTCCTCTTTCATTTCTTTGTAGTTTAATTACTTCATGTTATTTAATGTATCAATGTATTATTATTTAAATTAGGGGTGCAATATTTTAGCAGCATCTTTTTTTAATTGATCAACTAATCTACCTTTTAAGTCTTTGGTATCAGAAATTATCTAAAGACTTTGCATTAAAGTTTTGAAAAATCTATGTGGCATCAGCTCCTTATTTAACAAAGTTGAAGCATTAGTAAGTAACTTGCTAAGTATATTTAAATCTGTATTTGATCTTAAAGCTCTATATGTTTCTCTTACAATATTATAAAACTCCTCATCAACATACTCTCTTTTGAAAAATACCATGCATATATCTGCCAAATCTAACAAATTTATTTATGTCTTTTTAAGGAAAAACTATTATTTAACTATTTTCATAACTTCTTCATCTAACATATCAAACTTATCTAAGCTGACAAGTATGTGACTCATTTCCTAATTTTACAAAAGATTTTAATTGCTTAGAATATTATGAAATATAAAAAATATTTGGAAATTTTTTTGCTTTGTTTAATTTAATGTAAATATTTTAATTCTTATTTTACTTAGATATTGAATGATTCGAAATTCTTTATGAAATCGTCTCTACAGGTTTCTAAAAGAGGCTTTGAAAAGTAATCATTTGCAGCGAATGTGTAAAGAGTGCTTGATTTTTCACGAGGCTCGAAATAGGATATATGATTAATAATAAATTATTCAAGAACATAAAGAAATTCTTTAGATATGTTTTAGCTTTTTGAAAAGCCTGTAAGAATTTAAGTGTAATCCTTTTGAAGCTGCTTTACATCAAGTTCAGGATTAACTATAGCATCACGGAGCTTCAGAGCTAAAACGATTTACATCTTACCATAAAAGTGAGAGAAATCATATTCAGTTTGTGAGCGAGATATCTTTGAAAAAGAATAAGCTATTTGAGCTAGGGCTTTCAAAGAGAACTATTCGAGTCTTTCAAGGACATATTTTTCAATTTTAATATAAGGATCAACTTCTTGGTAGTTTACCTTGTATAGATTGAAAGAAAATCCACTGATTCCTTCTGGACCTTGTAAATTGTCAAGATTTTCACTAATTAATTTAGTTATCTACTAAAATTAAGGAGTTTGATAAGTATTCATAATCCTAAATTTGCGGGAATAAGTCCACATGTTGTTAAGAGCTAGGACATATTTAGGATCATTAATAATCTTTTCGTTCATGAATACATCAATAAAGTTTTGTTCAGAAAACTCATCTAAAACTTAATAATAATTTCTCACGCTATTAACTTCTGGAAGTAAATCTTAAACTTATTCATTTGAAAGCTTCTTGGGTAGCTTTTTTTCTTCAAATTACTATTTCTTAACATAATTTCTGTTTGAAGCTGGCTAGATTTAACTTTCAGATTGTTCAGTGTATGATTTATTTTTTGAAGAAGAAGATTTATTTCTTGACCTACTATCATTATAGCGAACTTTTGGTAGACTTTCACCTTTTGTTATTTTTTTATCTGCTATCATCATTTATCTAGAAGAGCTAATCTCAAATGGCGAGTCACCTTGTAATTCTTCTTTCACCCTATTATTCTAGTCTGAAAACTTCATTGAAGGAACTCTAAAAAGCAAACTTGCCCCTAATTTATTCCACTAATTGAGTGAATTAGATTTGACTGCTATTTTGAACAACTAATTAATGATCATTTTTAATTTTAAATTGATAATTTTAATTTTGTTAACTTATTTTTGATTATTTAATTTTTAGTAATAAGATATTTTCTACATATGTTTAATAGCTAACAATCAATTTCAAACACATATATTTAAAGAATGTTCTATTAAATGTGTATCTCTACCTCTTTTAACTTTAAAATTCTAATAACAAAAGTAGAATAACCAAAAAGCACTATTCATTAAATAGATCATTTATCCTCGTTTTATTTGTTTATTTTAAAATTATTTTTATCGAAAAATTTAAAATGAATTTTTTGAATTTTAAAATAAAGTTTAACTGTATTGTGAAATTTATTATTCTACTTCAAACTTGATATTATTTATGACCCAATTAGCAATTAAAAGTAGCGCAAAGATTTACAATTAAAAATATTTGATTTTTAAGATTATACTGTATGCATGTATGTATGTTTTTATGCATGCTGTTCAACACCTAAGAAAATCTAAATAAAAAATATCTAAATAATTAATAATAAATATATAGAAATTTTGATTTTAGCTATATTTAAAAAAGACTAATAGGCATTAAATAATGAGTTTGTTTGTAGGTAATATCAGCAGAAATGTTGATTAAAAGACTATAGAATCAGCATTTACTGCATTTGGACCTTGCAAGTTTGAATTTAGAGTATGAAGTTTTATATTTTGATTAAATTGGATTAGCTTTTGTACTTATATACATTATATATGATTAACAGCATAGATACGCCTTTGTCCAATACACAAGAGATAAAGATGGTGAAGCTGCTAAAAATGAATTGCATAATAAGGATTTCGGAGGTAGCTAGATAAGCATTAAATTTGATAAATCATCATGATTTGTTTTATAAATGATGATTTAGAAATTTACAATTTGATAATTCATCTCAAATTTAAATTATATTAAGGTTTAAAGCTTAATGTCGAATGGTCAAAGAAATCAGGTAGATTTGATGAAAATGATAGAAAAGAATCGTAAAATAAATATATTTCAGAAATGAAAAAGCATTCTAAATTTGTTTTTAATTTTTAGAAATAGAAGAAATAGCAGATCCAGAAGTGAAACCAGGTATTTTAAACAATTAATTTTAATATGAGTAACTTTGATCATTTCTTAATAAAACCAAAATTAGAGGTGGTGGGAGAAGATCTCCTTCTTGGGGAAGAAAAAGAAGAAGTTCTCCTAGATATAGAAGATCTGCATCTAACTCTGTTTACAGCGATGACTGCCCTCGTGATAAAGAGTAATAAAAAACCACATTTAATTTACTTAAAGTTTCATATTAATTCTGATAAAACTCTAAGTAATCCATCAATCAATAAATCAAGCAAGCAAGACACATATCAAAATAAAATTTTAGCTTGATTAAAACTTTTTTTAAATGAATAATGAATAAGTTTAAAATAAATTTTATTTTTCAAATAAAAAATTGATTGAGGCATCTACTAAATACTTTTAATATATTTAGGTTGAAAAAAAGATTAGAAGAACTTAAAGAATAAAAGAAAAACAAGAAAGATAAGAAGGATTCAAAGGAGAGAAAAGACAAGGACGTTAAAGAATCAAAAGATGGAAATAAAGACATAAAAGAAAATAAGGATTCAAGAGAAAATAAAGAAAATAAAGAGAGTAAAGATAACAAAGACAGAGAAAGAGAAAGAGATAGAGATGGCAAAGAGAAAAAAGAAAAAAAGGAGAAAAAGCATAAAGATAGAAGCAGAGAACGTAAAAGATCTAAAAGTCCTAAAAGAAGAGATACAAGAGAAGATAGTTATAGATAAGACAATAACATGGATATCCCAATGCCCAATTGATTAAAATTTTATTAAATTAGCTTTTTATATCCTAAATTTATAGCATACTTAAACATTTTTATAAATATTTTATGTTATTTACTTACTTACTAACTAACTCATCATCTCATGTTTCATTATTTTATTAACTTTATAGCAATAAATGTAATTAATTTATTTAATTTCAATAAAAATATCTTAAAAAGCAAACAAATAAGTTATTTTCTAAAAAGAGAAGTGATATTTTTAAGGATTGATTTATTGTTTGTTTTGTTTGATTAAATAGTTTAAAAAATAAGTTTTTTTTTGCTGATTCTCTTTGATTTTATTCAATTTTTAATGTGAATCCTGATTAATTTTATTTTAAAAAAACAAATAAAATTGCTTAGACAAAATTAATTCATGTTATTAATTGAAATTTATAATCATCCTAAATTTATTTATTTTTTCAAGAGTCTATTCATTATTTTATCTTTAAATTTTTAATATTTTTTTTTAGAATTGAACAAATAAATGAGATATTTTGAAATAATAATCATAAAATTAATTTTAATTTAAGAATATAGAAAATTTTTTCTTTTAAAAATAACTTCTTCAAATTTTTAATTTTAAAATAAATTGAAAATCAATATTTTTTTTTGTTTTTAACTTTTCTTTCAGCTGAAACTTATTTTTATTAGATATTTATATTTAATTGATCTAAATAAGACTAAGTTATTATAAAACTTTAATAAAAGGTATTTATTTATGAGATAAAAAATATTTTATTTTAATAAAATTAATAATATTTTATCATATTTATCTTAATTTTATTAAAAATGTCATTCAAAAAAATTTTTGTCGCTAATAATAAAAAATTACAAATTTTCTAGATTTTTAAAATGATTTTAATCAATTTTAAATTTAATTTTAAAAATATTATGAAGAAATTTTTCTATTTTAATTCTGATTTTGCTAAAAAAAGAATAGAAACTTACTTTTCTTTTAAATTTGGTTAAATCTAAATTTAATATTTAATATACAAAAATCATAAATTTTGTCAAAAAAAATTAAATTAAGTAAGCATTAAAAGTAATTTTTATATCGCAAATAGAATTTCTAAAACAAATTTTCTTGATCAAGAATTTCAAATATGCACTTTATTCCTAATTCATCAATACAATTATAATAAATTTCCAAATATTGTTTAGGATATTTTTAGATTAATTTCCCTTTTTTCAAAGAGAAAGGTTAAAACGATTTACACTTATCAGAGTTTTTAATTATTTATAGATTGAAAATCAGATTCTGATAAAATAAATTTACTTGAAATTAAAAAAATTTTAAATTAAAAATCTAAAATAACAAAATTAATGAGATTTTGATAAAACGCATTCAATTTTTTTTTTTAATTTACTTTGAAACAAAAATATCTTTTGCAGATTATAAAAAACAAAATAATTAATTTCTTTCAAATAATCTAAAATTTACTTTTGTTCTTATTAATTTACAAAGGAAATTTTCCCACGACAGTTCTGATAAAACTTAAGACTATTAAATGAAATAGAGATGATAGAGTCCAGTTCTATTTTAAGTATCACACAAAAAAAAAAAACTATAAAAAGAAAAGCAATTAAAAAATTAATAGTATTAAAGTTAATAAATAAAATAGGTGAGAAACAAAGACTACTGATTGATTGATATATCAAAATTAAAAATTAGATTTCAACTCTTAGTAAATAAAAGAAAAATGTAATTTAATCAAGTAGAATTATAATTACCTGCTTAGAAATATAAACAGAACCAGATGGATGAAGGAGAAAAAATATACTAGAATGGAACCCCTAGCATAAATGATAATTATTATGAAGGTAAAGACGAAGATTAGTTTGGAGTTGATCAAAATGGTGATAGCGAATAGGAGAAATCAACTTCAAAAGCAACTCCTGATAATATGTCCAAGTCTGAATCAATTATTGAAGTTAATCCAAGCAATAAAAAATAAGCGAAGTCAAGCACCATGTATGCTTACATGAATTTATTTAAAGGCTATATTGGAAGTGGTATCTTAGCGCTGCCATATGCATTTACTCAAGCAGGTTGGGTTTTGAGCTCTATGATTTTTTTGCTTGTTGCTTTTATTGTTTATGACACTATGAATTTATTATTTGAACTAGCTGATTCGTATGGGAAGGAAGGAGTAGATTACTAATTCATAGCAAAGCATCATTTTGGAAGAAAAGGGTAATTTGCTGTTAGCACTTTTATAGTTATATTTTAAGTAGGTTGTTGTATTAGCTATGTTATCTTCTTTATGAAGTTCCTTGAGAATGTATTTGGCATGGCTGGTAAAACCTAAGAAAATGATATTATTTATTTACTTATAGCTTTGGCTATTATTATTCCAATGAGTTTCATAAATAGCATTTCTGCTTTTGCTAAAATTTCTATTTTAGCTAACTTCATGATAGTAGTCACTCTTCTTGCTATTTTTTCAGTAATAAAATATATATTTAATTATCATAAATGCACCACATGCTAAAATCGCACTATTTAACATAAATTAGTAAATTAAACACTAATTAATGACTTAATAAGCAAAAAAAACAAATCGCTTATTTTAAATAACAAGATATTTTATTAAGTTGTTTGGCCCAATCAATCCTAAATATAAATATTTATTTGGAATGTTTTTAACTGAATGCTATTTTGCGTTTTTAAAAATAAACTGATGCAATTTTTAAAATTGTAGCAAATTTATATAAGTCATCCTTACTTACGCTTAATAAAAATTTTCATATGAAATTTATTGATAAAAGAAGCACTGATATTTAAAATTTTTAATATCAATTTAATATTAGGATGTTCATTTATAGAAATATTTGTTTTTGCAAATATTTTTCAAATTCAAACAAGAAAAATAATAATGATTTAGTATACCCTATGAATGTTTGCTATAATCATAATTTTAAATTAACTTATAGAAACTTTGTTGAAGTTGTTGATAAAAGAAGCATTGATATTTTACATTTTTAATATCAATTAAATTTTAGGATGTTAATTTTTAGAAATATTAACTTTTGCAAATATTTTTCAAATTCAAACAAAAAAAATAAAAAATGACTTAGCATGCCCTATGAATAAACGATATAATCATAAATTTAAATAAACTTATAGAAAATTAGTTGATTAAATTTTTTATGACAGTTGATTGAAAAATAGATTAAATTTACTGATAATTTAATTGGTGTATTTTATAAAAATTAGAATTTCTTAAAAATGTTTTTTAATTAATGAAAAATTAATAAATTGATTTTAAATTATTTTATATTACTAAAAAAGTATAATATACAGAAGATTGGTGAGTTATAGCCAGATATATATAGCAGGAACTTGAATGATACATTCGATTTTAGCAGGATTCCTATGATGATTGGTGTTTCTATTTATGCGTTTGAAGCGATAGGTTTAATATTTTCTATTAGAAACTCTGTAGAAAATCCTTAATTGTAATTTGGAGCCATATTTAGAAACACAAATATTGTCATGGTATCTGTTTACATAGTCTTCTCAGTTGTTGCAGTTATAGCTTATGGCGATGATATGAATGAAATTATATTATTTAGCTTGCCAAACGATTAAAAATCAGTTTAATTTTTTTAAATTATATATGCTTTTGCTCTTATTATGAGTTATCCTCTTTAATTATTACCAACATTTTAAATTCTTGAATCAAATCAGAAAATTCACAAATTTATCTACTAATAAAGAGCAATGCCTGATAATTCAAACAAAGAACCCTGCAGTACGATTGCAAGAAGGATGGTAATGAGAGTAAGTGTTACTCTTTGCATTTGCTTTTGTGCCTATGCAGTACCTCGTTTTGCTATATTTTTGAACATTATTGGTGCAGTTGCTGGTACCTCACTTTAATTTATACTTCCAATCATAATGTACTTACAGACATTTAAAGATACCATGAAAACTTTTAAAAAGTTTAAATTGTATATATTTTTTTTAATTGGTGTTATAGGAGGTCTTTCTTCATTTATTTTTTCAGTAATTGAGCTAGCCTAACAAAGAGAGGCAACCGAAACTGATAATAATTGAAATAAATTAAGAATAAAAACCAAAAAATCTACTAATAATCTTACAAAAATTATAATTTTATATTTTAGTTAATTTATATAATATACTACTTTTATTTTTAGTTAAGTAAATAGCTCTCAATCATTTAATCACTATTGTTTTTTATTGAAATATCATTCTTTAAGTCAATTAAAAAAGAAATTTTAAGCTAATAAATTCGACTTTAAAATTAACGCTCTAATTTTTTTTAATGATTATTTCTAAATAGAATTTTATGGGTTAATTAATAGTTTTTAAAAAAATTTTCAATCAATCAATCAAATTCAAAAGATATTGATTAAATTATTTAAATCAACAAAGCGATATTGATTTTCTTATTTTAATTTTTTCATAATTGAGTAAGCTCATTTTAAAGAAAACATTTACAATTATTGAAGAAATAAAAATAAAAATCTTTTTGTTCCTTTAAATATTTTATCAATGAAAAAAAAATGAGTGATTATTTGAAGAAAATATATCAATTTAGTAATTAATTCTAAGTCTTTCTTTGAGCCAAAATCAACTATTGGATTAATTTCAATATAATGTTCACTTTAAATTGATTGATTAATTTACTTGTTAATGGATTAGATATGTTAAAAAATCAGACAGAAAGAAGCATATATACAAATATACATATATACATATACGATTAAAGACAGCTTGCTTGGCTTTCTTTGTCTTCAAACGATTTAACAAATAATAGATGTTATAAACTAACAACTTTCCAAAAAAAAAAAAAAATAGTGACTGAATTAAAAAAGAAAGCAATTAATTTAAAATAATTAATAGAAAATAAATTAAAGAAAGAAAGATTATCATATTAAGAAATCAGTAATAAGCAAATTAATAAATAAATAAATAATTTAGATACATACATAACAGAAATAGATAGAGGTAGAGAGCATCTAAATGTCTCAAAAAGTTTTCGAGCCTAATTATGCAATAAACGAGGGCGACTCTCCTGTAAACCTCTCGTAAGTGTCTGAGGGATCAACAGCAAGTCCTGTAAGAATATCTCCTGTTCAAAAATCCAACTAGATATCAAATATTAACTATTTATCCAACCTTAAGCATTCGCTTAACCAAGTAATTAACAAACTATTTTACTTTAATTGATAGACACACAAAGCATGCATTTTTATAAATAATTATCTTAATTATATAGTATAATAATGGAGGACGTAACGAATAATAGCAGCTTCAATACAAGCACTCCAATCCCATTCAAGAATCTGATCAAGATTAATACGAATACAACAATGATGGTAACCATAATGAAACTAATATTAGCTATTCCTAGTCAGGAACAAGAAGTAATTATTTTATTTTTTAATATTTTGAAGGCCAAATTGATATTTAAGATAAATTTGGGTATTTTAATTTAATTTGGTTGTTTGATTGCCATTTATTTGATGGAACTAGTGAGTATTTTTTATTTATGCAGAATAAATTAGCAGTTTAATTAAAGTACTAGGTTAGATTTTCCTAAATTTTAGTTAGTAGCAATCAAGAATTTTCAAATGAACATTTGAAATAATAAATTAATAAAGATATTATTTATTGTTAAACAAAAGCAAATAAAAAGTATTTTTTACTTAAAATTTTTTGAAAAGTAGAATATACAAATAACTTTATTGATATAAACTGACATTTTAAAGCTCATTCAATCTGTATTTAACTTTATCAACTAAAATGCAAACAGGTAAATAAGGTACTCTTGGAGTATTAATGAAGGGACTATCTCCAAAAGAGTTCGCAGCAATGCAAGTTTACGGAATGAATCAAAGCATGAGACAAAACAAGTCTAATACAATGGGTACGTTAGGAAGCTAGCCTACTGTTAAATCAGTAGGTTCTGTAAATATAAACAATATGTAGCAAGGTCAAACAGTTGAGCACATAGAAACATTAGATAATTAACTTTCATAAGGAGAAATAGCTATTGATTAGGATCATTATCCATAAGATTATTAAAACGTAGCTCCTTCAAAATACACATAAAGAAGTCAAGCATTGTTTGAGTATTTAGCAAAAACAGGAGATATTATGAAAAGCTAAGAACGCTTACATACTTCAACTTACGCCAAGAACTTGCTTTTGTCTGATGAAAATATGAATTAATTTGAAAAGGAAAATAAAAAGAAGGCTCATTAAAGAGTTTACAGTTCAAGAGAAATGGAAGTTATCAACCGTCTTTACTCTGAGCATGAATAAAAGTAAAAAAAAAATTCAGATTTGAAAAAGGATTATGAAGAAAAGATGCTCAAAGAGTGTACTTTCTCTCCTCGCTTGATGAGATCTCATTTTAACTCTGGCTCCAACTTCAATTTTGGAAATACCCACTCATAAGAGTCTCAATATTACTCAAAGAGAGAGCCTAACTTTTACGAGTAATCTTAAAAGATGAAAACGTTATATGAAAACCATAAAGAAATACTCAAGGATGCCAAAGAAAATGAAGAAAAGCAGTAAGTTTTAGATAAACCTAAACTCACTAAAAAAACTCAGTAAATAAGTGAGTAGGCTTTTGAGAAAAAAGGATAAAAGAGCTTAAGCGTTATAGATCGTCTTTTCTAAGAAAAAAAGGTTCCTTAACAACCTGAAGATCCTCACCCATATAAACCCACAATCTCTAACTACAAGACTAAGAATAGAAAAGTTCAAAAGATTGACGAATATCTCTATCAGGATGCCAAAAGAAGAAGAGAGGTAATTTCTTTTAATCATTTTAATAAGAAAAAAGGTTCATTTTAAAAAAGAAAAATCCCATTCCAAAAAATTTGAGAAAAAGCATGTTTTTAAATTAGTTTAAATACTGGCTTATTTATCTAATTGCTTGCTATTCAGCCATAATTATTTCATACATAATTTGAAAATTATTTGATTTTCAAAAGATTTTTTAATTGTTTTAGTAAATATTATCAGTTAAAATATGTAATAGTTTTAGGCTTTTTTTTTCAGTTAAAAAAATTAAACTGTTTAAAAGCTTACTTTAAATTTTTGTTGGGTAATTAATTTTCAATATTAAATTAAGAATAAGATTTTTTGTTCTCACTGAACGAAATATAAGAAGTCTTTTTTATTTTATTTTATTTATTGCAAAATAAAATTAATCAGCAAATTTATTAAACTTTATAGGAAGAAAAATAATCCAAGAGTGTTACTCACAGCAACTAGAAATCTATCAACTTTAACACACTTTCTACACATGGACCTTCCTAAGGATCTGCTTATAATCCTAATGCTCACAAGAAGAGTCTCTAAAAAGCTATTGCTTCAAAATTTGACAAGGAATTCTAGCAAGCAGTTGCTGACATGGCATTTACGAAGGATCCCAACAGAAAATCTATGCCTGAAACTATTTCTTATTTGGAAGCCATTGAAATTTTGCAAAATTTGAAATTTATCAACCAAAAGAGCTTTGAAGAAAATTAAATTATTGCAACTTAAGTATAGCGTGTTTGGAATTAATTGTCAGGAAGATAGAATAAGTCTAGAGTTTTGGTGAGAAACCTAGAAGTTTTCTTGTTTGCCGTTTAAAATATCAGAGCTGACTCAGAAATGATACCTTATGTTACTGAGGAGTAGCTTTAATAAGAAGGCTAACAGAATACTTTACATCATAAATCATAGCACTTGAATCCAGATGACTCTTCTCCTCGCAGTCACTTTAACTCCCAGCAACAAAGTTAGAGTTAAGATAATATGGAGAGAATCAATTAGAAAATTGCAGAAAGAGCTGAGATGATTAATTCAAAGCTCAGCGAGTCTAAGAAATGTGCAGTAGGTTTCTTCGATAAAAATGATAACTTATACTATATAGATGAGTAAGTAAACTAGATTCACAAGCAATTTAAGGATATTAATGACAATCGTCTAACTGCAGAAAAAGGTGCTAGAAGAACTTCTAAAAACAATGAAGTCAATAATCACACCTATGCACCAGAAATCTCTGAAACATCTCGTCGTTTGGCCTTAGAAAGAAGGTATTTTAATTGTTAATTTTTGCTCAATTTGTATTTATAATAAATTTAAAATATTTAGAGAAAGAGTTGTTGATGACTTAAAGAATAATCCAGGATTCGTTGGAGCTCTTGATATCAATGAAATTTTGAGTTACTAATAGCAACTAACAAGATTTTAAAACTTAGAATTGAAATAGAAGCTTGATGATGAAAAAATGAATGAATGCACCTTCCATCCTTAAACAAAAGATTTCAGTAAGGTACAGAAGTATTTTTCACCTAGAAACAACAATAATGGAACTAATTTCGAAGAAGAAATGCAAGGAAAAGTACCAAGTGAAAGAAAGTAAGCTACATCAACCAAGCCATTAGGAGTGCACAGAACACTAGAACTTTACTCTCTTGCTAAGCCTTAGAACTAGAGAAGAGATAGAGATAAAGGAGATATTGAGTATGAAAAAGAGTGTGATGAATGTACATTCTCTCCTGATATTTCTCATATCAAGCTTACTAACTTTAATTCGACTATTAATGGAAGCCAGTACAACTCCTACAACAGCCCTAACAAAAGCAAATAACTAAGCAATTTACAACAAAAAGGTATTTAGAAGAGTATCGATCGTATGAAAACTGGTCGCTTAAATACCAAAGTTAATGAGTAAATTCAAAGCTCAGGCACAACTTTATCTAACAAATAGCGTCAATCAATTGAGAAGTTTGTTAATATTTCCTTACAAAGTGAGAAGCACACTCATGAGCGCCCTCAGGGAAGATTCATCTCAACTAACTCCCACCATAATCACAGTAACAGCGGGCAACACAGAGTAGTTTCATCTTCTCCTAAGCCTAATATGTTCTCTCCTTAAGAAACTCAAGAATACACTCACTAAAATAACATAGGTAAATCATTAAATAAAAGTATATTAAATAATTAAAATATTTATTTTATAGATCCATAGGAACACGTAGATACTGCTCGTAGTGGTAAATCTCAACCTAATTAGGCAGAAACTCAAGATGTGACTGAATACTTCTTGAAGTAGCCTTAGCAGTAATCTTAATAGGATAAAGAAAAATCTCTACCTGTAACTTCAAAAACTATGGAAGAAGACAGAGTACCTTTGCTGTTTGTTGACGTAAACATTGAAGATGGTAAAACTGCCAGAATTATTGTTTACGAAGGTGAAAAATCTGAAGATCTTGCTAATAAGTTTGCATAAGAACACAGTAAATTTTTATTAATTCAATAACATAATTAAAAAGATGATTTCTTTAAAAAAGATCTTGATTCAGTTATGACAGGAAGACTTAAGGATTTGTTAGATTAACAAATTAACAGCTTATTAACTAAGATTGATGAAGAAGTTGGAAGCGATAGAGAAGAAGAAGAGGAGGAAAGTGGAGAAGACGAACAAGGTAACTACATTCATAGAAGAAGACATAAAAAATAGAAAATGATTGACCATCATATTAACGAAGAAGAACAACACCAAACTAGCCAACAAGTAGTGCACCATGAAGAAGAAACTCCTTCAAATAATTAAAACATAATTTACACAGAAGATAACTTTGATTATATGAGCAGCTAAAATCGCTTGAATAATCCTAATTTCCACAACCAAGTTTAGAATTCAGATCCAAATATTAAGTCAAATCAAATGATTACTCATCCTGATGAGCATGTTAAAGAAGAGGTTCATGAGTAAGACGAAGACGATGAAGAAGAGTAAAATAAAGTTAAGAGAACAGCTGCAGGAAACTAAAACGAACATCCTTAAGAACATGAGCATTAGAAAAATGCTTAGGATATCATGGAAATGCACATGAAAGCTTTAGCTTAGACTTTCAAAAACTATTCTGAAAACGAAGACAAATAGAAGTAGTTATTGAGTGAAGACAATCACACCTAACTTACCTCTTCCTAACAATAGAAAAAGCTTACTTAAAAAGAAATCGAAGAAATGCATATGAAAGCTTTGGCTACAACATATAAAAATTACTCTGAGAGTGAAGAAAAGCAATCCTAATTGCCAACCAATAGCTAGAAAGTGACTCTCTAAGATATGGAAAATCTTCATATGAAAGCCCTAGCCGCAACCTTCTAAAACTATTCAAATGATCCCAATAAGCTAAACTAATTACCTCCCTCTGAGTTCTCTAACTCAAGCTCAAAGAAGGTGTTCGAATACGAGTAACATTCACCTTTACAAAACACACAAACATAAGGTGGACTTTACTCCTATTAAAATTAACCTTAAATTTCTAATAACTCCTATGCAGGTAGCACTTACAAGCCAGAAACCACTAATGCAAACAGTAACAGTTATAGTAATTAGCTTAATGTGCAAGATATTATGAATAATCATATGAAGGCTTTGTCAACAACATATTAAAATTATTCTGAAAACCCTGATAAATTTAATTATAATTAATCCTCATAGCCATCATCATCTTCATATTTGCCCTCAAGCACAAACTACGGATAAGCTTCAAATAGTCCTTACAACAAATATACTTCTCCAGTAGGTTAATCTAATTTTGCCACTGCTTACACAAACCCCACTACTTAAGTAAACTATGGTTCCTCATCATATAATGCTCTTGGAACTTCAGCATCACCAACTGGCACCACCTACAATGCATATTCTATTCCAACAACCAATACCTATAGCACAAATACTTATGGAACTACAAATACAGGTACTTATGGAACATCTAACGCAAATACATATGGAACATCAAATGCAAATACATATGGAACATCAAACAACAGCACATACGGAGTTACTAATACTAACAACTATGGATTATCTAACAGTAATACTTATGGTACTGCTAATAATACCTATGGAACTACTAATACCTATGGAGCTACTGCATCTAACCCTTATAGTTCTTCAACAACATATACAACTCCTTCAACCTTTAACTACAATCCCACTACATTTAAATATTGAATAAAAAATTATATTAATAGATATTTGACTTGTATAGTTTTAATTAGATATAACTTAAATGTTTATCATTAAATCAAATAAATTTATATTGCAAAATTTGTTTTTACCTATAAAAAATATATCTTATCCATTAAAATAAATTACCTAATTAAGTAAAAATAAAATACTCAAAATCCTCACAAACTAATCCCAAAAAATAATTTTTTTTTTGCTATCTTTCTTTAAAAGATCTAAAATTAAAACATAAATTATGAAGAAAATTACAAATTTTTAAATAATTTTTTTTATATTATAATATTATAATAGCTTTATAAAAGAAATATTTATAAAAAGAAAATTAAAATTAATGAATTCATTTTATAAATTGATTATCATTAATTTTCTATATTCAAAAAAAACATAAACTTATTTTAACTAATTATTATTAAGGAAAGGTCTTTATAAATACAAATTTGTTATAATAATGTTAGCATTTATATATTATCCAAAAATATATACTTGAAAAAAATCTAAAAAAATATATCTACTCTTTTTCAAGTAATAGATTTTGAAATTAATTTGACTTTGGTGAAATTTCTCATGCAAAAAAGTATGTTTTGTTAAAAAAACAGAGTAAATTCTTTAAGTAATAAATAAATAACCTAAGTTTCAAATTAATTTCAGTAGATTTATTTACTTAAAGTCTTGAATAAAAAATACTAGAATATAAGTAAGTAAGTATAAAGTAAATAAAAACTTTCAATCTAGAAAAATTTAAATGAAGTTAAAAACTTTTTTATATTTTTTGAAATAGTTTTTTAAAGAAATAAAAGACAGTAGTTTTTCTTTAAAATTTTCTAAATCTTTTCAAAATTACTGGTTTTTATTATGATAGAAAATAAGTAGTATTTTTATAGCGTATCTATTTTGTAAATTGAAAAGAAAAATAGCTTATCATATTTTTTACAATTTTTTAAGTAATTTAAAGCTTTTTAAAGAGTTTAATATTTAATTCAACAACAACAAATTAATAATAGAATTAGTGTAAACTTTATTTTTCATTTTAATAGAATTTTATCTGATATTACTTTGAGTTGTTTTGTGCAAATTATTTGATTTGAGGATAACAGAAATGATAAAATTTAATTCAAGGAAACAACTAAAGATTTATTTACTAAAATAATTCATTTATTGTATAATATAATAAATGCGAATAATTAAAGCAATAAAGTGAATGATAGTTATGATATAATAAAGACAACTCTTTGATTGGGATAAATAAATATGCATTCATAAATATCTCATGTAATAAATTTAAAATCAGTAATAAAATTTTTTAGTTAAGGGCAATTAATTAATTAATAAATTAATAAGATAATAAATTACTTAAGTTTCTTATATTCACTCTAGATTTCTCAACATCAAAAATAAATCAAAAATTTTAAATTATTCTGCTTAAAATAAAGGTTAATAAACAAATAGTAAATTAATAGGTTATTAAGCTGTGAAAGCTCCATTATAGATAGTTTTCTTTTAAAAACGCATAATTAATTTTACAATTCTAAGTGCATCCCAAAAATAATTTTAGATTTAGTTCACCTTTTCAGTCATAATATTTTTGAATTGATAGAGCTATTGAAACTTAGAGAAAAATTTTAAGCTAAGAATAAATAGATCATTTAAATTAAAGCAACATCTTCAAATCATTTGAGATTATTTCTTAAAATTTAATTACCCTGATTAGAATATGCAGCCTTCAAATAATTTAACTTACGTGCCTTATTATTAGCCACTTTCATCACCTAAATTACCTTTCTAGCAAGGCTAATTACAATAAACTCATTAGTTCAACCTTTCTAAACCCACAAATACTTTAAGTGGATAAACAAGTATAGGACAAACCGTTTTTACTTCTACAACGAACGTTACAACAGTGTTTCCTACTGTTAATACTTTAAACTACAGCAACATGCCTTTTTAAAACTCAAATGCACTTATTCATTAGAAAACAGGAAATATTACATCCAGTTCTGCAGGCAATACAAATTACTTAAAATCCCCAATATTAAATTCAGCATAAATAACAGCTACAAGTAGTACAGCAGGCAGTTTATAAAATAGTAACTTAGTTAATTCAATAGCTTTTAATGAATTTCAAAATAATTAGAATATCTAAGCTTAAAATTAAATGCTGAATTCTAGAAATACAAGAAGTCCAACTTCAAAAGGAGCAGGGCCTCTTCCTGCACTAAGATCTAGTAGCAGTAAACACTCAAATGAAATATAAAATGATAAGTAATTCGATATAAAAGCATATATTAATAAGCAATCGTTTGCAGGTAGTGCAACTTTTGACTCTAAGCCTATCTTTTTCAGCTCATTAACTAATTCTTTTCAGCCACCAAGTATTAATAACATACCAACTAGCTCTAATAATATTACTACTACTACTAATATTCAAAAATAAAATAACTAAAATAATAACTTCGAAATATAAATCATCAATAGAAATGGCTTTTTTGAGGTTAATTGTGAATCTATTCATCAGTAATCTTAAGAAATTTTGAGTAAATTAAAGAATAAATAGCTTAGTCTTTAAACTGTAAAACAATTAATATCTGAAGTGAAAAGCTTAGAAACAAAATATTCTGAACTATACAATAAGTTATGTTCCAATTATGAAGAGGTGCTTATGGGTAAATAGATTCCTTAGAATAAATTAACACCTACTTTAGGAGATATCCCTTAAGCATCTAATAATAATATTTAGGTTGAAATTGAGCAGAGTCCAAGTATAACAATTACTCCCATTGAAACTGAAAACAAAATTTTAAAAATCAACAAAATTCCATAAAACCTAAAATTTTTAGGAGAATATGACCCAACCATAACGCAACCTCATACTACAACAGCCGCTTTTACTCTTAAAGAAGATAAGAAGATTCCTGTAATAAAAAGCAGTAATGATGTAGCAATAGTCTTAAACGAGATTAAATGTGATTCGAGGATTTAAACAACTGGAAATTATGAAAAAATTTTTAAAACTGAAACAGATGAAGATCCTAGCGATTAGTATACCAAAGAAGAAATTAAGCAAAGATTTTTAGCAATAAATGACAATGATACGCCTTAACTTCTCGGCATACCAGGTGATGGGAAAAAAAAAATTTCTAATTCACCTAAAAAATATTCCTTTGATGTTTCAAATTTCCCCAACGATTACTAATCTTCAGACGAGATAGAACGCCTAATTCAGCAATATAGACAAAATGGTATGAGTAAAAGTGCTAACCACGAAGAATAAAAATAAAATTAAGGAAATGAAGGATAAAAAAAGCCAAATACTAGAGGCAATTCTGCATCATATATTAAATAAGAAAGTTCTGAGGTTTAGGAAGAAAATTAAGATAGTAAAAATACTTTAAAAGTTGTTTAGAATCAATAAGAAAAACGTAAATTATCAGATATAGAAGAAACTAGTAGAGATAATACAGCCAAAAAGGAAACAGTCACTAAAGTTGAATCCGAAAAATAATAATCCTAAGAAACTTAGTAATAAATATCCTCTACAACTGCAACTGCGGGAAGCTCCTCTCCTGGAACAAATAAAAGTTCTAAAAAAAGCACTACTTAGGATTTGCTAGAAAGGGTAAATAATGTCTTATAAAGAAGTGATTTGTTTTTGATGAAGCATTCTGATAAAAAACTGAAAAAAGGACAAAGCAAAAACTTCAACAATGTTACTGCAGATGATGCAGCTACTTCTATATAAAAATTAGATTAGTAACAAATGCAAAAAGAGTATGATTAAAGCAGTGAAATAAAAGCAATCATGGATTAAATTAAAAGAAAATCTGATTATGCTTTGAATGATAACGCTTAGACAGGCAATTAAGAAAAAGAAGTTAGATAAAATCTTATAATCAAGTTTTCTGAATAGAGTCCTAAAAATTAGGATAATGTTTTGAATTCAAACAAAAATAGAGAAAATCGTTCTATTAGTGATTATAGTGCAGAAAAGAAAAAGGAACAGACAAGAACGAGTATTTAAAATTTAGCTGAATTAATCAAAAAGAGTGCTGAAAATACCCCTTAATCAAATCAAGCAGTTCATGGAAGTGCAGTTAATTCTGAATAAAATAATTTAAACTCACCACAAACTGTTACTTCTTGTCAAGTAAAATTTAAAATATATTTTTT
The DNA here is from genome assembly GCF_000189635.1 of Tetrahymena thermophila SB210. NCBI lineage: Eukaryota > Ciliophora > Oligohymenophorea > Hymenostomatida > Tetrahymenidae > Tetrahymena > Tetrahymena thermophila. The sequence continues at coordinate 108,984 of NW_002475978.1, forward strand.
TTTAATTTAAAAATGATTCAATAAAAAATTTTAATTTCATTAAAAATACAATATAATAAATGAAGAAATTCAACAGTAAATATTTTTTAATTTAATTTAAGCCAATTTCTCATGAAGCAAATTAAGGAAAGAGTACATTTTCTAAATTTGTCCATTATACTTAAAATGCTACTTAATTTGGTAGTTTTGCTTTTTCTTCTCCTAAGAATACTCTAGGGATAAATGAACTTTTGAATAAATATTCAAGTAGTGTAAATAACTCTCCAAAGACGACTGTTTTATAAGATAAAGTTGATGTTGTTGCTGAAGATAATTTAAATTAAGAACAGGTGTCATCTAACTAAAATTCTAAAGTTCCATCACTTGTTTAAAGCCCATAAGTTTTAATTTCTTTTGTTAGCTAAGCTTCACCAGCAATAAATCTTAGTGAATCTGCAGCAAGCTGTAAAAAAGAAGAAAAAGTAGAAAGTGCAATCAATTCATAAAAAAATTCTTAACTAAAATCTCAATTAAGCGACTCATAATCACCTGCTGTCAATATCCATGATTCAGAAAAGACAACAGCCTTCTCCCCTAGAAATTTTTAAACTCATAACAATACTACAACTTAAAAAACAGCCTAAACAGAATAAATTTAAATTTAAGATAAGGGAACTAGCTCTCAACAATTAGAAATAAAATAGGAAAATTTGAGTAGTTTTGCTAGAAATATAGGACAAAGTGGAGTTTTTTCACCCTCTTCATTTTCCTCAAACAAATCTGTAGCTGTTTAAATAATAGCAAATAATACGGAGGCGACATAAAATCAAGAAGAGCAACCAACGATTCATCCATTTTTAAAACAAGCAGTTTCTTAAGAACCTTAATCTGAAAAATAAAACCACGAAAATATTAAAAAAGAATTATAAGAATCTCAAAATATTCAAGTAGAGTTATATGAAGAAATAGATCCTTTTACATATTCGATTGAAAACTTTAAAGTTGGAAAAAAACTAGGGCATGGTAAATTTGCAGACGTATATGTGGCAGTGTAATAAATAAATAAGTTAAAATAATAAATTAATTTTTATTTTAAAAAAATAATTAGTGATAAGCACACTGGATTCAGAGTTGCATTAAAACAAATTAGAAAGGAGACAATTAAGGAATTTAATCTTTACTAAGATATTTTAAATGAAATTAAAGTTCAAGGAATTTTATCACATCCTAACATAATCAAACTCTATGGGTTCTTTATAGACAATGATAGTATCTATTTGATCTAGGAACTAGCTATAGGAAAAGAACTATTTACAGAGTTGAAATCAACTATTTATAAAAAATTCACTGAAAATATAACTGCATTCTATGTAAGATAAGTGATTGAAGCCTTGATTTACATGCACTCTAAAAATGTGGTCCACAGAGATCTCAAACCTGAAAATATTATGGTTCATAACGTACATATAACAAAAATAATGAATTAGATTATAATTTTACTAAAAAAAATAATTTTAGGGTTTATTAAAGATATGTGATTTTGGGTATGCTGCAATTGTTTAAAAGAATAAAATGAGAAGCACATTTTGTGGCACTCTTGATTATGTCAGCCCAGAAATGGTACAAGGTAAATCCTATGATTTCTCAGTAGATGTTTGGAGTGTAGGAATTTTGACTTATGAGCTCCTAATTGGCCATGCTCCTTTTGCAGCCAAAAGTCATGATGCCACATTTGATTAGATTCTTAATGTAAAATTTAATTTAAAAAATCAAAAATTTTTAAATTAAATAAATAAATAAATATTTTAAATAGGGTGAACTGAGATTCTCTGGTCCTATTTCATTTGAAGCAGGTGACTTCATCTCTAGAATATTAGAAAGAGAGCCAAACAGTAGAATGAATCTAACATAAGCTCTTTAACATCCATTTATATAAAATGAATACATAAGGCGTCTTCAAAGCGAAAAAGGAGGAGAAATTGACTTCGCTGATTTTAACAAATTATGATAAATAGTTTAAATTATTAAATTAAATAAATATAAATAAATAATAATCATTAAATAAATAAATAAACAAATAAAAATTTAGTAGATTTACTATGTAGTATATAAAATATATATTTATTAGTTAATAACAAAATAGTAATTCATCTTAATTCCTATTAATTATCTATTTGATAATGTAAAAATTCTAAAGTATTGATATCTAAAAATACTAATAAATATTTAATTCAATAATTTATTTAGTAAATGTCCTTGACAGTACAAAAAATTTTGTTGAATTTAAATTGATTTATTAAAAAATATAATTTTGAATTTAAGTAAATTATCTATGAATGTCTTTTTTTAGAAGATTTGTTTTAATTTCATAGATTTTTTGACTAAATTCAAATTAATTTAATATTAAATTATATAAGCCTCCTTATCAAGTTTATAACCAAAAAGAAAAGTGTTTTTTAAATAATAATTTTCAAAATTCTACTATGAAATATATCGAAAGGAATTTTTAGAAAATTTTTTACATACTTTGAAAAAGGTTTAATTTATTCTTATTTTATTTTAAAAAATATCTTATTAAAATTATTTAAATTAGAAACAATATATTTGGATTAACAAGAAGTAAGGAAGTTTGCAATTTTTTGTAAAAATATATGAGTAATTAGTTAATTACATAATATAATTATAATAAGAGGTAAGAATAAAGAATACTTGAATGGTTATTAGAATTTTTTTAAGCTTCTATAAATAATAAAATCCTTAATTTTTTATATAATTTATTTGGCTATTAAGCTAATTATTGGCTTAAAATCCTTAGTCCATCTATTTATTTATGTATTTAAATGTTTATTTTAATTTATTTTATTTTTTTGAAATCAATTCTTCCATATTTTTAATAATTTATCTTTTCCACCTGAACAAACCTTAAGACCATCAGGACTCCAATCTACTCCGTATACTTCGTCAGCATGTCCCGGCAAGTCAAACATTAACTTTTTAGTTTTTATATCCCAAACTTTCATAGTAGAATCTTTAGAACCACTAACAAAAAGTCTATTATCAGGAGACCATGCGATTTGATAAACACTAGCAACATGTCCTCTAAAACTAGCAATATAAGCTCCATTAAAACCATCCCATAATTTTAAATTTTTATCAAAGGAAGCTGAAATAAAATATCTTCCGTCAGGAGAGAATTAGACATGATTGACAGGCTTTGTGTGTCCAGTTAATCTGATAATAGGTTTTCTGGAATCAACGGGATCCCACATGTATAAAGTGTTGTCATCAGAACCTGAAACTAATCTTTCATTCTTTGAGCCCTTTAGCTTTGTGTATTTTTCCAATGCTTTTTTTTATTGATCTTCTGGATTTTCTAATATTTCACCTTTTTCATCAAAATATCCAGTTCTCAAGGCATGCTCAGTGCTTAAGCAGATAGTATTAACCCAGTGAGCGTGTCCTTTTAATTCTTTTTCCATACTTCCATCCTTTTTCCAAACCTATGATTATATAAATATATAAATTAATTTCATTATTGGCAAAACACTAAAATATAAAAATAATTCAATAGTTAGCTCAAAAAGCTCTACTTTAACATTTATTTTCAAATGCTTTGGTAAATTAGTATTTTTTTTGCAAAGGAATTATCAAGTAAACAAAAAAACTGGAGAGAAATTTATATAAATATCCTTTAGATAATTTGATTATCATCCTAGTCATTATTTAAAATAAGACATTGCTCAAAAATATTTTTGCTTAGAAGTATTTTCCGAAATGCTTAACTACTGAATATGGTTTAATTTGAAATATTTTTATTTTATTTACCTTTATAGTTGTATCTTCACTTGAACTGTAAATTAAACCTTGTCCTCCCCATAAAACTTTAGTTATACTCTTAGAATGTCCACCAAAGCAAATGCAACATTATTAAGATCTTGAGCTCCAAATTCTGATTGAGGCATCCTTGGAAGCACTTGCAAATAATTCGCAATCTTTATTCATGTGGAGAGGCTCCCATGAGATAGATGTAATCCACTTGTTGTGTCCCTTCATTGTAAGGCCAATTTACTTTCCAGTTTCTGGATCCCAAAGACAAATATCACCATTCATATCTCCTGATGCTAACATTTTGCCATTTGGACTCCATTAGATAACTAAAACCCAATTTCTGTGACCACCTTTACCTGTTTCTTTGGGGAGTTCTGTATTTACATCCCAAAAACGAACAGTTGTATCACCTGAGCCACTAGCTAAATTTTATCCATCTGGAGAAAATTATACGGAAAGAACACTATCTGTGTGACCTGGTAAAGAACTTGATTAACGAGTTATGGGACGAACAAAGAAAAGTGATTAAGGATGGAAAGTAATATCAAGAGTAACTTCTGTGGAAAAATTTTTCATCTTTTTAGCGAAATCATCGATACTAGTCTTGATTTCATGAGTGCCATAAAAGAAAGTGTATAATTTTTCTTCATCATTTTGCAAAATTTCATTAATCATTGCCTCTAATTCCTTTGCTTTGGTGGTGAGGGGAACTTAGAGAATGTTATCAACTTTCTCTCCCTCTGCATTTTTAAATTGAATATATATTTTTTTTTCAGCATCATCTATTTCATTCTTTTTCTCCTGTTAAATCCCATCTGGATTAGATTCTGTTTTGAGCTTCTTAGTTGGATCCATTTTTGCTAATTTATGTATTCTACTAACACCTTGCTAAATATTATTTCTTAATAAATTAAATTAAATTAATTCTTCAAAATTAATTAATCAGTCATCAAATCTATTCCTATCAAAATTTAATTTGGTTATCACTAAAATAAATAGGAGTTAATTTTGATCTTATCATTTATAACTTAAAAGCTCTATCATTATAATGTTTCCTTTGCTCAATATACCTCTACTAAATGACATATTTTATAATTTCAACTCCCATATTTCTATTTCTTCATTTAGTTTTCAATATTAACACATTTAACATTATTCTACTTATTTTTATTATATTTTTGTATATTTTACTTTAAAATATTTTATTTTTCAGATTAAGTAAACTCAAAAATATTAAATTAAAAATATATTTAAAAACAATAGTTTCAACGAATATCTTTCTAAAATAAATTAAAACATCTATAAATTTTATCAATTTTGTTAAATGATTTTAATTCAAATACTTTTTGATCGTTCTTGAGATTTTTCTTTAAGATATAATTGTAAACTATGAAAAAATATCAAATAAATAAGATAACAATGTTGTTTTCAAAATTACTTTAGAATATTTTTAATATTTTTTTAATAAAAATTTTCTAATACACGAAATTTAGCTAGCTCATAATTTTAAAAAAATAAGTTTGAATTTAAAAATAAATATTTATTTGTTCAAACATATTTTTAAATAGTAATTCTAAAATAGGCGTAAATAAATATTAGATTAAAATATAAAATATTATTAAATTATAAACGAATTTTAGTTTTTAAAATTCTTACATTTTTATATAAAATAAATTTAAAGATGATGTAAATTTTTTACAATTTATTTAAATTTAGATACAATTTTAAATTTTAAATAAATTAAGTTATGCTTTAAAATAAATAGATATTTATTTATTTATTTAATTAAGTTTTTAAATAGTTTTAAAATATTTATATTAGTTATTTATTTTGTTATTTATCTATCTATTTATAAGAAAGATTAGAATAATAAGATGATATATTTATTGATTTAAATATTAAAAGTTGATTAATTTTAATTTTCTTTAAATTTATTTAATTGACTATATTAAAGAGGCATCTATCTATTTACCTATCAATCTTTTTTTGATTTACAATCATCTTCTCAGTCTTTATTAATATGTATGATTTATATTTTTGTATCTATTGCTTAGTTAGATATATATATTATCCAATATGCAATATGGGGTTCACCGAATTAGATATTAAGAAATCTGTAAATTCTATTTTATTCTTCTTAATTATTACAATTATTAAACTTTTAATCTTATATATGTTGTTAATTATATAAAAGAAATCTATCTTTTGTATAAATCAATCAATTTTTTGTTGATTTTCAATCATCTTCACAATCTTCATCGAAATTGATTAATTATGTTTCTTTATCTATTGTACAGTTAGATACCTATTACTCTATATGTTATTCATCTAATTAGATGAATTTATCATTTAGAAAATTTTAAACTTTATTTTATTCTTCTAAGTTATTATTATTATTATTATTTAACTTTTAATCAATTCCTATTATCCTTTAGATCAAAGGAGGATCTTCATCTGAAGGATTATTTTCATTTTCTTTGTTTTCTGAAGCATAATTAACTATTTCATCTTATTTTTTTATAAAATACTCATCTTGTTTATCACCATTAGTTTGTAAATTAACTTTATTATTGTTAACTGCAAATATTTCTTTTGTTTGGCAGAATACCTAATCTTCTGGTGAACTATTGAAATATTTACTCATATACTTATCTAGAATTTATATTTTTTAAGCGTCTGAAGAGCTTTAAGAGCATGAAGTGACATCTCCATCACTTTTTTTAGGCTAAAAAACTGCATAATGACCAGATTAATACAGTTTGGTTTAAACACTTCTGTTTGTTGACTACAAAGTTTCTTCAATATCCCATTCTACTTGAGTGTTCTTTTATGAATTATTTTATTTATCATCTACTTGACTAATAGTTTTTCCATTACCACTTTGAATTAATATTTATTCTTTATTTTTCACTATTTAGTTTTACTATTGATCAAATTAAATACTCTAACATTCTTTATTATTTTGTATTCCGTTTTAATTACTCAATTGGAGATGTTAATTTAAATTTTATTCATCAATTTCATTATCATGTTCTATTTTATTATCTAACTATGAAATCCTTTTTATGTTAATTATAGCAGGTACATTTTAAGCTGCATTATTGTTTTATGATGAAATTTGTTAACTTAATTAAACTTCACTTATTTGCTTTTAGCATTCTTCAAAGTTAATGCTTTATTCTGATGAATGTTAAGACTAATTTTTTTCTTATGAATTTTTTTATTTTTCATGTATAGAAAAACATGCTGACTATTCAGGTTTCTTAATAGAATTAACTTCTGATGGGTAATTGCTAACACAATTTTATAAATTATCTTACTTATTTATTTCTTCCATTTACTTTTCTAACTATTCAATTGAAAGAGTTTATTATGAAATATCATCCTAATTTCCATTTTTCTAATGAGTTATCGAATTTTAAATATTTTCATAATCAGATAAATTTATTGATGAAAAATCTGCCTAAAAATTCTACTAGTTGATATAAGAAGAGAGAGTTACTTTATTAATTTTAGTGTCTTAATAATGATTTCTTTTGTCAGGATTTTAGATTTCTTCATCCTCTTCATCATACTAAATAATTGTTATATCTTCTTTCTAACATTATTAATTTACTTATAATCTATCTTATTAAGATTCAACATTCTAATTTATATCTAAAAATATTTCATTTTGTTAAGGCTCATTCTGTTAAACCTGTTATGAAATTTGATGTTATTCAATTATTAATGCATTTTACTATAAATTTATATTTGAATCCTACTATAATTCAATTTGCTAAATCTAAAAATCTTGCTATCCTTATTACAAAATTTGATTATTTAGTTGTATTTAAGGTTATATGTTTTATATTTGGTTTTCATCCTAAATTTAGTTGTTTTGTTAAATTTCTTCTTAGTTTTATTATTGAATTTATGGTTCTATATTTTATTACTATACTTACTAATCTTATCCTGCATTTTAATTTTATAATACTTAATTTAATTAATTTAAAATTTAATTCTAAGCATTTGCTTCATTTTGATTTTCTAGTTATTGAAATTACTAAATTGCATTTTCTTGAATAAAATTAGAAAGTCTCATTATCTCTTAATCTTAAGAAATTTCATGCATATTAGATACTGCAACAACTTGTTTATATTTTCCCTGATTATTATTTATGTCTATTTAAACTATTTTAGATATCGTTTATCTGCAAAGGTAACACTCTCCTGTTTTTTTCCATATATCTAGAGCACACTAATTGCATAAACCTAATGTTTTTATTTATAATTAATTATTAAAAAATTAAATAATGATGCTCATACCTCCATGACCACATTCTAATATGACTGAATCTGGTTGATTATCGAAACATACCAAACATTATTGACAGCTAGGTTAGGATGTTAGTTTTGAGTCATGTCTTGATCTATCCGTTTATTTATTTTCCTTATTAGTCTATGGTAAATCTTCTTACATATTACCTTCTATTTTTTGTGAAGTTTTAGGCAAATTCAAATCTTCGAATGCATTATTCTGAGAAATTGTGCTAGGTCTGTTCTATTTACTTTTAGTTTCAGAGTTTCTTTAACTTAATTTTTTCTTTTCTTCTTCATTTTATTTTTAATCTATTTTGTTTTTTTTATCTTCTTTCAAAAAATATTTTAATATTAAATTTTAAGTTTATTAAAAAAAAATCAACGAATAAAAAAAAATTGAACAAAGAGTTTTTTACTTCTTATTTGTTCTAAATGTGCTGCTACCTCTTTATTTACATCACTTTTCATAAAATAAGTAGAAGAGAATCTGATTAAGAACTATGGAATGGAAGAAGGGATCTATTTGGTTGTCTTAATAATTTTTACCTTTTTAGGTTTGATTTCTTATTTTATAATTAATTATTTATTAGATTGTATTAAAATACAAAAATTTTACAATTTTAAGGAAGGGGAAAATTTGGAGGAGCTAAGTTAGGAACTTACATTTCTTATTCAAGATTAGAATTATTGCTTTAATTATCATGATTGTTATCTTAATTCTCTTCATCTCTTTGATTAGCTCCTTCAACATGAACTTAATGGGATCCGCTAAACAGACTTTCTGAATTAGCTAAAGCTATAAAAATTCTATTAATTAAATAAAATATTTATTTCTTTATATAAAAAAAATGCTAATTTACTCTAAATCATCTGAACATGCTACAGTATAAATAGATGAGATTACACTACCTGTAATTAGTGCAGCAGAACAGTACCTTAATGTCTATATATTTCCTTCCTAATAATAGTCCATTAATCCTAGAAGAAAAAACAATGAATTTCCTACTACATGGATACTCACCATTAGACACCACATTAGTCCTTTTACTAGAAAAAAAATAATTAATAAATAATTTGAAAAAAAAATTTATCAAATACAAATTCATTTATTTTTAAAATTTACTTTAATATTTATCAGTTTATCCAACTAGACAATAATAAAGAGAGCATAAAAATAAAATTGTTAATCCAAAAATATAAAATCCAAGTGAACTGAGCAAAATCCATGAAGGAAGAAAGATAGAAACCCAAGACCAATTTACTATTGAATCAAACTAAACGGAAAATAAAAGACATTGAGTTACTGCATATATACGTAATAATAGTTCTATCTATTAAAAATTTAGTAAAAAAAATAAGTGTTTAAGCAACAATATAAATATTTACATGTCTATTCATGCTTTCCTAAGTTTTAGTTGTAAATACAAGCCACCAAATAATATGTACGAAAGGAGAGTACACTAATAATAGTGTGATAGGTTGAGATACAATCCTCATAAATAAAAAAATCATTAAGAATAAAATATTAATAAAGAAGTATTCCACAACATTAAAAAAAGCCATTCTTTTATCTTCTAATTATGTATCTCTTTATTATTATTATTAATATATATAATGAATGAAGGTATACAATTAAAAGTTATTAGATAAAGTTAAATTTTGTAAATCTAGTCTTTAAGTTTATTTAAAGATTTAAGCTTTAAATTTCATTTTATTTATTTAATTAAAAATTTTATTTACACAATACAGTATATTAGAATAAAATATCTCTTATATTAGATATTAATAAATTTTATTGATAATTATTGGTTAAATTAAATCTTAAAAAATAAAAATCTAAAGAATGAATTATTTTAATTTTAAGTTAATATTTTATTGATATTATAAATAACAGTTAAGTATTTAGAACTAATCAAAAATATTTAAAGTTTTTTATTAGATTTTGAAAATTTAACTAAACTATTTAAATAAAATGCTATTTAATTTTTCATGTTGACTGAAAACTTATTGAATTTTGATGAAAATAAAAAAATATTTTATTCTTGTGCTAAAAATGTTTTAATATAAAAAAATATACTCTGAGAGATTCTTGTAGATTGAAATTTTATTTCCTGTGAAAAAACAGAAGACAAAGAAGAAAACAAGCCAGATGCCCTACATTAAAAAGTTTAAATAAAAGACAGCTAGGATAAAAACACTAAAGATGGAAAGTATGACAAGATGGGTTAAAGCTTTTTTGAAAACAATTTTAGCTCTAACTTTGTCTTCTTCATCTAACTCAATTACTTATTGCACTCTTCCTCCTAATTATATTTAATTCACTCTGTTAGATCTTCTATTATTTTATTCATTCATTCTTCGTCTTGTGTTTCTAATTATTTCGTTGAGCTACTCAGCCTATCTATATTAATCCTCTTACTCTTAATTTTCCAATTAGTTTTAGTTTACAGATTCTTGATCTGATAATTCATCTCTCTACAGTTACCGTATTTGATTTCTGATCAAATTCATCCTCAATATTGTACTTATTATTCGAATAATAATAAATATTTATTAAACTAAAATTTTTCAATTGAATTTAATTCAAAAGAAATTCATTAAATATGTTTTTTTTAAAACAAATAAATAAATATATTTTGATTTGAAGCTTTAAATGAATTGTTTGAAATTAAAATTTTTGCAAAATACTTTTGTTGAATCAAAGAGTTGTGATAATTTTATAGGTTTCTTTAATTCATACTTAGAAAATTATTTTCATTTTAGTTGTATCTTTAGGCACTTTCATTTTATCTTGAGTTATTTAATCTTTAATTAGCAGCATTTTAAGAATATCTGTTTATTGAATTCTACAATCTTTATATTTAAGCTTAATTTTATAACAGTAGTTATTGCTACTGTAAAATATTTAAGCTATTAAAAGGATGTGCAGCTTATTAAATAGCCAGGAAATTTTGTTACAAGGGAGGTAGTGGTTGATTCTGGTTTAATTGTCTTTAATTATTTTAATTATTTAATCTAGATTATATTAATCTCCTTAAATATTATTACTAATGTTAATAGTGTAATTATTATAAGTTCCTTGATTCATTTTATTATAAACTACTATTATCATTATTCCTTATGTTATTCCTAACATTTGATATTTATGAATTAGATTACAATTCGATTTATTAATCTAGATCTTCCCTATCAGGATTTTGTAGGAAATTTATGGGAGGATTTAATTCCTATCTTATATTGAGCTCTCCATTTTAGATATCCAAGTAACGATTTTATTGATTATAATCTTGCTCTCTTTACTGTGATAAACAAATATTATTATCTACTACTTCAATCTCTCTTTCATTTTATGGAGGACTATCTGGTTGCTCAGGCTCTTCATCATCATCTCCATTGTCTTTTTTAAAACAAGGCTAATTGAAGGAACAATTGATGTAGGATATAGCTCTGTCTTCTAAAATCTCATTCTAATTCTGAATTATAAATGTGCCATTATTAGAATTATCCTAGTATGTTCTATTATTCATATTTATATTTTGAGTTAAGTTATTCTACATGTTTTAATTTATCAAATATGATGTATCATTTCTGAGAGTTCTATCATCAAGACACCTCTATTGATTAGTAAACAAATATTATAAAAGTACAAAAGCTTATTTCTAAAATAAATCGAAAGTAATCAATCTCTAATGAGTTTATATTGCTTTTAAATGGTTCCTGAATAAATTATCGAGATAATTAGCTTGTAGAATTAGCTAAATATATTTATTTTTATGATTGGTTAATTAAATTACCTTAGAAGTGTCGACTGACTAGGGTATATCATCAAGTCCTCTGCAATCAGATATTCTAGAACTGTAGTAAGGATTCATAGATTGTTTAATTTTTGTATCTTTAAAGTATTTAGACGAAATATTATTTTATTTGTAGGATCAAAAGTAAGCTATTATTATAGTTATTTACTTACTTGAAATATACCGTTTAATATTTCTTAATTCTATTGAAATTAAATTCCTTTCCATTGAAAGTAAATTTTCAGCTTAAATTAATATAATATATACTATAAATCTGTTTAAAAATGTTAAATCAAAAAAGAATATCAACTAAATTAAGTGATGAAAGAAAATGCTAATCTAACTTTATTTGAAAAGTAAATTTTTTATAAAAAAACAAACTAAAAAATCATAATATTTAACTATTCAATTTTAAATTATAAAAAAAAATGGAATTTTTATATAGATGTTAAGAAGTTTTTTAAATACATTCATTTTTTCTTTTGCTTGCTAACCTTATTTATTTTAAAATTTAATCTCAACAATTTTTATTTAAATAAACATAATTTTTGAAAAATTTTAGAATCTAATTTGTTGTTTCAATTTCGAGTGAATTATTTTTGCCTTCCATAAAATTTTATTTATCAAATAAATACAAATACTTTATTCAACTAAGAGTTAGAATCATTTGATTTCAAGATGGGACTAATAAATATGTTTATAAAATATCACAAGAAATTAATTTTTATTATTAAAGTATTGTTTCTAGTTACTAAAAATGTATATAACAAGTTAGTTTATTATTTATAAAATAAAAATAAAAACCTTAAAATTTAATTAAGGAATAATAAAAATTAATGCACATACTATCAAGAATTTCTTATTATATATATAAATTCTGAATATTAAAAAAGCAATATTATAATGAAAATTGTATTTTATAACATTTTATTATTAAAAATGATTAAAATATTTTCATATCCTTTTAGTAATTCCTTATTATTTAAACAAATTCTTAATATTAAATAGAAATATTAATTAATTATTCATATTTTAATTTTTTTATAATCTTTTAACTATTCAATAGAAATTCAAATTTATAAAATTTTAAAATCTATTTAGCAATCTAAATTTTTAATAAACATTTGTAAAAAAATAAAATTTTTAAAATATTTAGGTTATCAGTTTATACTATTTAGTATCTATTATTAATAACAGTAGTTTATAATATTAATAAAAGTAAAATTGAAGGAATTAATAAGCTTTTATGATATATGTTCTATTATGAGATGTGTTTTCATGCAAAAATTGAAGTTGTTTTTCTAAAAATATTTTCATTTTGCTTCTACTTATAATTCTATGTAAATATCAGATTTAATTGTTATTTCTGATAAGAGGAATTTGAAACAATATTATTTTAATAACTAAATAGGTAGTTTATCAAATCAAAAGATTTAATTTTTTTATTACAAATTAATTTATCAATCAACCTTCTTATTTCTTAAAGTAAATAGATGCTTAAAAATAGAACAATAAAAAAATAGAATCATTCCAATCAAAGAAATAAAAATAAATAAACATGTAAAATAATCTCTATTTAAATTCTAAAACACGTAAAAACTCGATAATAATATCCAGCTAGTATTTAATTGTTTTTTAATTTTACTTATTAGATTTTTATGCTGATTTATTATTTTTTGTAATAGATGATTTTTATAATGATTTTCATTATTTATAATTTTGACTTCTAATATTTATGATGTTAGTTCTTCTTTTGAAAATCTTTTTGTATGTCTTCTTCTTGCTTATCCATTTATTCATACAAATGCTACCCTATACCAATTTATATATTCTTTTGTCAGCTATTTAGATGATCAAAACTTTTTTTTTATTTTCTCACATATTATTCTTAGTTTTTTAATTACTTTACTTTTTTCAATTTATTCTTTAAATTATAATTTTTATAAAGGAATAATTAATTTTTCAAGTTAATTTTTCATTATTAAATATATTAAGTCTACTAAAATAAAAAATAATTTTTTTAGGAAAGAATTAAATTAAAACGTAAACTTACTTATTATGGTACTTTACTTTTAAAAATATTTGATAATAATTATTTTAGATTTTTTTGTAGAATTTAGCTCTATTTAAATATATACTTAAAATTTTGTAAATAATTCATAAAATTTTTAAAATAATAATTTAAATAAAAATAATATTGCTATTAAACATGTTTGTTTCTATTTTTTCAAAGAATATTTACATTTTTTAAAAAGGAAAAAAATATTAATTTTTTATTCTTACAAATTTGTTAAAAGAAATGAATGATCTGGTCTTCCTTACTTTTATTGTTAACTATTGTTTCTAAAATAAAAATTTTAACAAAAATTTATTTTGAAAATTGCATTTGAAGTTTGTAATAAAATATGATATTTACACTCAGTCGAATAAATTTTGTAAAAATTCCTAAATTTTTTTTTTCTTCCACAAAATTAAATTTTTATTTTTTAATTTATTGATTACAGTCAAAAATAAGAAAGGTAAAATAAAAATTATATCCTGATTGTGTAAAGAAACCCATTTCAAATCTAAAATGAAAAAAATAAACTATAACATAAACATGGTAAATTAAAAGATACTATTGTAAGTTTTCCTAAGAATGAGCTATTAACCAGAAATTAAAAAGTTATTTGTTCTTTTATATTGGTAAATATAATATAAATGGTATTTTAAAATATTTTGAGATACTGAAGAACTTTTGGTTTGTATTAGATTATTTTAAATAAAATAATGATAATCAACAGATATTTCTTATTTTGATTTGATTTTCGATCAAAAGTAAGTTTAATAAAAACATCAAATTTGGATGGTGGAATTGGCAATACTTATAAATTAATACTAGATAATAAGGAGTGATGGCGAAGTAAAATATGAATTGATATAAAAATTTATTATTAATATATTACTAAATAATAATAAATATATATAAATATATATATTCAACTGGTTTAGTTTATAGAGATGAAAAAAATAGGCATAAAATTGTTATAGTTCATTCTATCAAATATTTATCTATTAGTTCTAATAATCTTAATGCTTAGAATGTGGTAAAATAATTGCAAAGCTGTAAAGCCAAGAATTGTGTAATTATAGGACCTGATTGTGGTTACTAACAAAAATCAAATTAACTAAAATTTGAATTGATCAAAAATAGAAACTGAGGAAGTAATTAATATTTTGATAATAATTATCAAGTAAGAAAAATTTATCTATAGATTTCTAAAAGTGCATATAAAAACTAATTCGAAAGAAAGAGTTTGAATATTATTTAGCTAACCAAATAAACTTAGAATTCAAGATATTTAATTAATAAAACAAAGAATACAACTAAAAAATAGAAATGGCATCAAAGAACGAAGACGAATACGATTTCCTTTTTAAGATTGTTCTAATAGGTAATCTTTATTCAAGTTATTTTAAAAAAGGATCTATTATTCAGCATACCTATCGGAATTTTTTGATTGAATATATTTATCAATCTATCTACTCTTTATACTAATTCATATTTATAGTCCTTTTCGCAAACATAAATCATAAGAATTAATTTAATTCAAAAATTGCTAATCTTTTTTTCTTGTATTCATTTTAGGTGATTCTGGCGTAGGAAAAACCAACTTGCTATCAAGATTTACTAAAAATGAATTCAATATGGATTCAAAGCCAACAATCGGTGTAGAATTTGCCACTAAAACAGTTATTACAGAAAATAAATACATAAAAGCACAAATTTGGGACACTGCAGGTTAAGAAAAATACAGAGCTATTACTAACGCATATTATAGAGGAGCTGTTGGTGCTCTCACCCTTTATGATATTACAAAGCAATAGACATTTGACAATGTAAAAAAGTGGTTACATGAACTCAGAGAATATGCCGATGCTAATATTATTTGTATGCTTATTGGTAATAAATGCGATTTGTAAGAAATGAGATAAGTAAAGACAGAAGATGCTGCTAAATTTGCAGAAGAAAATAACCTTGCATTTATGGAAACATCTGCTGCCTAAGCTATAAATGTAGATTAAGCCTTTTAAAAACTCATCACAGGTAAATATAAACTATTCTTTTAAATTCTGAGAGGCTTTATTTTGAAAAACCCATTCAAAAATTTCCTTCAACCAAGGCTAAACCTACCAAAAATGAATTTTATTTTAATTTTAAAATATCACTTTTGAAATAAAGCCGCATCAAGCTAAGCTTTGAAACAATTGAATTCATAAATATTTTTTTCCTTATAAAATAAAAACTAAAATGATTTCTTACTATAAAATAGAAATATATAATAATTTGAAGACAAGACCTAATGAAGAAAAAAAAAAGGCATAACCATAATAAAATGGAAATAATATAATTAAAGATTTTAAGCAACCCACCTAAGCAGAAAAAGAAAAAAAATGTTGTTGATTTAATTTTATTAAATATTAAGCTTCCTATTAGAGTGTAAATATGAGCTCAACCAAATAAATAATATTATAAAATAAGCAAGCAAGCAATTAATCAAAAATAAAAAGAAAGAAAAATCAATTAAAAATTTTAGATAAAATAAATTTATTTTGTTATAAATAATAAAAGTAATTTTTATTTGTATTATAAATAATAAATTTAGTTTGCATTTATTATTAAAATAATTATCAATTTAATCTTTTGTTTAAAACTTTCATTTACACTTTAATTTAATAAATAAATTTCATCTAAATTCATATTAAGAACTTTATCTAATTAACATCAAAAAATTAACTAAATTTAAAGCAAAATAAATATAAAAAAATTTTATTTTTTCAAAATTTATTTTAAAAATATCTGTTAAAGTTAAAAAATAAACATTTAAATTAATTAATTAGATGTTTAAATAAAATACAAAATATTGTGTGCATATTTTAGATTTAAAAGAGTTCATAGTAAAATGAATACACAATCAGGTGCGACTTCTTTGCATAAGCCAAAGCACAAATATTGACTAATTTTACAAATAACTTGGTTTAAAAATATAATTAGATTATTTATTAAAATAATCATAACTCTGATTTAATTTTGTAGCAGCTAAAAGATAATTAAATTAAATAGGGCAAACTAATATGTGTTTATAATATCAAGTAAATCAAACATTTTGAGCTTAATTTTTAGAAACAATTTACTACTTTTGAGTAGAAAGTTTAAGCAAAATAAAATTAATAGTTATTGTTAAGAAAAAGAAATTCTTATTTTAAAATAAATAATTATAAAATAAATATATTAGGTTTCATTAAATCATTTATGATTTTGCAATTAATTTTTTAAAATAATAAAATTTTAAGAATTCAAATTTTAGAATTTTAATATAATACATAAATATCCTTAAAGTTATAAAAATTATTAATTATGAATTAAATTAGAAATGTTAAAATTTAAAATATGTAGATGTCTTTTTCTCTATTTTTTGAAGATACAGTAAAAATACTAGTTGTTAAATTTTCCTAATTATCTGTTTATGTATTTGTTTAGTTTATAATTTTTAAATTTTTACAATTATTTTAAAAATATAAATCAATATTAAATCTCCTTAAAGTTCCAGTTTTACTATAATTTTCAGACCAGTAAATAATATACAGAGTTAAAAATCTTGTTAGCATATTTTAAGTTTAGCTAACTCGTAAAGTTATAGCATTCTAAAAAGTACCAAATATATTATTATCACATGTTTTTTAATTTGTTAATTTTAATTTTATAATATTGCTCTCACATTTTATCAATTAAAAATTTAGATACAAACTAATATCTGCTATTATAAAATCAAGCATATTAACAAAATTTTTGTAATTAAATTGCTGGACTAGTTAGCGAATATCCTTATATTTTTCAAATAAAATAATATGTATATTTGTTTACATGTGCTAATATGATTTATAAAAATAAAGAAATTTAAAGACTATAAGAAGAAAGATTGGATTTATATCTAATTAATGGTAATATAATAATATAAGTTGGAGAGGCAGTTTTGAAAATAAAGATCACATTATAACTTGCTTTGGCCAATAAATAATAAAAAGAAAAATATAAGTACTGAATACTAAAATTTTCTGATTTCATTTAGAAAAAGTAAAATCAAAGAATATTAAGTTTATAAAAAAATAAATAAATAAATAGATAGATATATTAACAAAATATATAGTGGTTGATTGTAAATTAAAGTAGATTTAGCGATATAATAAAGGATTTTTAAATTGATATAGGTTTATTATAGAAGCTATCATGAGCTTATCTAGTATATTAATTGTTCTCATCATATTGCTTAAATGTGCGATTGCTGGGAATGTGAAATACATTAATTTTTAAATGGACTACTCTAACATAGGTTTAGCAAGAAAGCTATTTTTCACATTTTAGCTGGACACTTATTTCCCTAATTCAGGGTATATGCAGATATAACTACCATTTGATTAAGCTACTTTACCTACAGGCTATATCTACTAATCAAGTGCATAAACGTGCAACTCGTAAAATTTTCCTATTGTTCAGATACCAATTACAATTGAAGGTGCAGTAGCAGGAGCAAATAATGTTTACTGGATTGATTTTCCTTAGGATTTAAGTAATCAAAATGTTTACACACTTGTTATTGTATTAAGTGCTCCTGTTGGTAGTGGAGTTTTTAATAACCCTTTAATCTAATTCAGGCCTGTTTCAATAACTACATATTCATCTCTAAACAAAGCAAATCCCTCTACATTGCTTATTTATGACACCAACCCTGTATTCACAATGATTAATTTTGAAGCATAAGTGGTAAATAAATAAATTAAATTGTTAATTTAAGATTTCTTAGCAGCCTAATATTTTTGTTGCATTTAAAATAAATTTAAAGAAAATATAATTGATGCAATTATGATGAGTTAAATTGAACATATTAAATTATGAATTTCATATTGTTATACTTTTTTTAAAAATTAGGCTTCAAGTTTGAATACTCAAGTTCTCTCTGGTGGCAGTGGTAATCTTTAATCAAGCAGTATTGTAGTTGTTAGATTAAAACCAACCTAGCAACAAATTAGAAGAGTTGATATCTCTTTACCTTAATCAGTAGGAATATCTTTTGATAATAGTGATCCCACCACATTCTGTTAAGTTGCCACTCTTATTCTAAATTAAGATTTTACATGCTAGTAGAGTGCTTAAAATGAAGTTCTTATTACTTTTTCAAGCGATTTGCAAAATTAAAATTATGATATATCACTAAAAATTAACTTCCCAACTTTTAATGATAACTCAGATGTTTAAGTTGTAGGCATGCGTGCAGGAGACAATGTTGTTATGGAATGGAACACAATTGCTAATGCCGTTTCAACTATAGTTCCTAGTTGGACATCCAGACAAATCTTTGGTAATTAATTTAATAAATAAATAAATCTACTTAATTAATTGGCATATAAAATAGTATAAATTGTTAAAAAAATACAAAAAAAGTCAGTGAATAACTGATAGAAAAGCTAACTTTACTTAATTTTTTTTAGGTTTTTAAAATTAGTTACTGTCATCTTCTGTTTGCGTTTATAGGGGATCATCTGCTACTGACTACACTTATAACACCTTAAAATTTACTTTTTAGGTGAGCTAAGATTTATTAGCTGGAATTAATTATAGATTAGCTATGGATCTAACAGTAGATTCATCAATTCTTGATAATTCAATCGTTGTTTAAAATTTAGTTAGCTTTTCACCAACTTAATAAATCAAATGCTATAGTATTAATAGCAATTCTAAAGTATAATGTGATAATGTTTAAAATTTAAAAGCTGGTACAGTTTATTCGATTCAACTTAGAGTTAGTTTAGTCTATATCAGTGGTGCTACAGCTAATTAATTCAAATCAGGATTTGGAAAACTTGAAATTTATCCCTTTTAGAATAATCAATATTACACCAAGCCTTCTGTTTTATTTGAGACAAATGCTAATTTAGCTGCTTTAGTCAATAATTTATGCATTCAAAACAACTTTAATTGGCTAAATTAAATTACTGCTAATAATATCAATGATTACCAAGTTGTGCATTCAAGATCAGATGGTTCCATAGCAACACCAATAAGTACATATGGAATATTTGGAGTTAAAGTAGGTACTAACTAGATTCTTCAATTTTATAATGAATTCATCTCAAACGACTTTAATGGAACTCCTAATTCTAAATCCTAACTATAAATATCTGCAAATTACAGAATTATTGCTCCTCAGTCTTCATCTACATGCAGTAATTAATACAAAATTTATACATTAAAGAACTTACTTATATTTATATATATTATTTAGTGACCACAGGAACACCTTATACTTGTAACTTTATTGCTCCTGCATCAGGTGATCCATATTAGATAGTTAAATTTTAGTTTGCATTTTAAGTCGATGCTGATGCAGCTGCATTTATTGCTGGTGCTGGATCTGTAATATCTTTTGATGCTATAGATGTTAAAGCTATGAGTTCAGTACAGCCCTCTGATAATTTTAACAGTGATTATATTTTCAAAATCATTCCAGACACAACAAACCCTACCAATAATGTAAAAACTGCTATAGTAAATGGTTTTGTACTCCCAACCAACCTCTATACAGACATAAATATAAGTTTAGTTAACCTTTGGACAGGTAAACAAACTACTTTCAATTATTAATTTAGCAAATCAAATATAATAAAAAAATAGACATATTACAAAAATATTAAGAATTTCATTTAAATAGAATGACAAATTTTATTTCATAATTTTTAAAGTTGAAAGTGTTAATATTTGATAATAATTATTTTTTAAAAATAATAAACAGGAACTACAAACGGAAATGATGCAAATTTAGTTCCTACATTTATTCGTATTAATGTTTTCTTTTCCTCTAACTAGCCTACCGTTACTTAAGGAAATTGGATTGTCTTTTTCGATAACGTAAATTTCTTACCTGATCCTAAAGTCTAATCTAACCCAAGTTGCTCAATAACACAAACATCTACAGTGTGTGGATACTAGGCTGGAAATTAAAATAGCTATCACTATTTATTCTAAAATTATTTTACTTACACTAGTAGTATTCCTTAAATGCCAAGTATTGATTAGTCTTTTACTGTTCTTATACCAGTTACTACAACAGCAAACAAAAATTAGATTCGTGTTCGTACAGCTCTTTTGGATACTTCAGGAAATATACAAGGCTTAAGCAAGTAATACTAGTTTTAGTTTAAAGCAGCAGGAGTTACCCAGTAAGCAATTATATCTGATTATAACACGCTCTAAAATACTAATTTCGAAGGATTGAATTTCTTATTCAATGTTGGAAGCAATCTAGTTGGAGATACAGTTTCTTCAGCCAAAGTAAATGTTGTGGCTGCTGATTTTTAAAAAATTCTTAATCCTAATTCAGCTACTTAGTAAGGAACAGGTATCACCATTACATCAACTCATAATCTAGTTTCTGATCCTGGCTTCGATGTCTAAGATGGAGGATTTGGCTTAATAAGTAAATATACAACTTTTTAAATTTCTAAAAATATAAATTTATCCTAAAAAATAAAAAGGTTCAAAACCATAGGAAAAATGTATTAAATTTGGCTATCTTTACAGTGACAAAACAGGCAGATACGGTTTTTACTGCCCTCTAAAAAGCACTGTTGGGCAAAGCACATTAACTAGTTATGTAATAATAAATTAATTTTTCTAAAACAAATTAGTAATTTTAAACAATTTTAAAAGCTAAACGTTTTAAATCTTTCTCTACCCTGGGAAACTGGAACAAGCATGCCAAATATAGTGGGCACCTTCAGCAATAATGTTCCCATTTAAGATCCAGGTTTCGATGTCACAGGCATACTGCTGAAATACACAGTTGACAACACTCTAAATGCTATGCAGCCAAATGTTTTAAAATCAATAATTACAGATATCGATTTACCCATTTCATAAAGGTTTGTTAAACTTTCAGTTACATTTACTACAACAAATTAATTACCTTCGCAATTTAACTTTGTTATCACTTCTCAAAATGGGTCAAGCTAACCCTTCCTTTTTACTGTAAGTTAAATAGTTTTATGCCAAATTTATCAATAAAATGCAAATGGGTTGTTTACATTGTAAATATATTTTTTTCTTTTTTTTTAGTGATATCAATGATTTTTTGATTTATTAATAAATTAGAGTTACTCAATCATGCAAGTAGATATTTAGAGAATTTTAGGTATTATTTTTTTTATTTTTTACTATAAAAATCATTAATTTTATCTCTGAAATAAAAAATAGATTATAATCTAAGTTTCAAATGGATCAAAATCTCTATCTGCTGGGACATATAAAATCCGTATAGGTGGTATAAATGTTATTGATAATCCACTGATGAGACAATAGGCTTATTTTGAGACATAAACAATCACTGGAAAGACTATTGATAAAACTCCTAATCCATATGCTATTTATTACAATTTCAAACAAAAGCAGCTAAGCTTATCAATAACTAACTAAAGTTTCTTGATTCCAAATAAGTATGCTATGACTATATTTTCATTTACCTTCACAGTTTAGGGACGTGCAATTTATTCTGATGAAGAAATTATTTTTAACCTAGATGCTTTCAGCGTAGATAACAACATTAATACTCCTATTTGCAGAGTTATTGATCCTATTACTTAAAATATTTCACCACTTTGGAACTCATGTTATTTTAATGGTAAATTTTCACTCCTCACTTTAACGCCTATTGGAGATATAAGTAATCTAGACTAAAATGGAGTGTTAATGAATTCCTTTATAGTGCAAATACAGAATATTCGTGTGCCGAGGACACCTGTCTAATAGTATTATATTAGTGGCTATGTTTATAACATTCAAGATTAATCTCAACCTATTTTATACTAACAAAATATTCCTTTGCCTGGCAGATAGGATGAAAAGACTATTTAGTAATTCACATAACTCGTTTTATAAAATAAGAAATTTAACACAGTAGGTTCATTATCTTAATTCTAATTCTCAATAAAGCCTACATAGTCATTCTTAGATTACAATTCTATGATATTGATTTATCTCCCATCTTATTATCCACCTCTTCCTGATTTCGCCTAACCTGTTTGCTATATATAACTAATTGACGTGACATCAAACTAACCAAATACCTTCACCCGTTGTGAATACTTGCAAGACAGAATGATTGTAATCCGTGACATTTTCCCAACTTTACAAGTTAATTATGCCTATTAAGTTACAGTTAGTGGTATACCCTAACCATTATTCACTGCTGCTTAAACCATATTTATAGCTCTAATTCAAAAATATTATGATATAACATCAACTGTTAACGAGTATTTAGAAGTTTTGGATATAGCTCCTAATAATCCAAATGCAAACATAGTAAGGGTTTCAGCTTTTTCAAAGACAAAAACAACTTGGATCCAACAAGACAATTATGTCTTTACTCTTAGAGTATCAAATAATGTTGCAGCAAATTCTTATTTAGCAGTAGACTTCCCAAGTGAATGGGTTGATAAGAATCAAAACAAGCCGTAAATTCTATTTTTTACTATTAAATAATTTAAAACATTTAAAAAAGAATTTTTCTATTTTTTCTTAAAAACTTAATTTGAATTTGTTTAATTCTCAAAAAAGGAACTTATATATAATAAAAAATTATTTTTATGGGCAGATTAATTAAATTTGTTTATATTTTTTAGGGAAATAACTAAATTAATTTTATTTTTTAAATAATTATTTATGTTAAAAGAAGCAATTTTCATTAATTTACTCATTTAAAAGCTATTTATGAAACTAAACGTTTTAATAAAAAGTAGTCATTAAAATTTTTTTTTAACTAATAATATATTAGGGCAATAACTTGCTATTTGTAGTAAGCTTCTTCAGCAAATGTAGCTTTCCCTTGTTCTTAAAATGGATACAGGATTATTGGCTAAGTTGCAAGTCCTATTACTGCAAATACTGATTATACTTTAATTATAAATGGGTTTAGCAATCCTCATTATAGTTTGTGTATAGGATAAGGAGTTACTGTCTAAATAGCAGATAGCTAAATGAATTAAGTTACTTAAAGGTCTTATGTCACAATTATGAATATAGGAAACTTAGTTTTTGATTAAGGTTTAACTTCAGACACAATTTTTAAATGGTAGCTCATAACGAATGATAATGTCTAAGATGGAGAGTAAACTTATTCTACTATTCCTTCTTTGCTAACAGTCTACATAGGAACATATTCTAGGAGACTTCGTTTATCTGTAGCAGATGGTAATCGTATTGCTAATGATTTCTCACTTTAACTTTAATCAACTCCCTCTGGCTAGACACCATTTTCAACTTATCCTACTATAATAAATATGAGCGTTGGTGATTACTACGTAGATATTAGAATAGGTGCACAAAATACAGTTACACCTGGTATATATAACAAATTTTATTCCTATTTGAAAATAAATGTTAAAAACAATTAAATTCATTATTTATTTAAATATATTATTAGGTATCTACAGTATTTATTTCTAGCTGAACAATGGCGGTTAATATAATATCCCTCCAGTAGTTAAAGTCTAAATATTAAGCACTTCTTATGGTATTCCCAATCCCTCTATCAACAACATAGTCGTAAAAATAATTTTTTTATTTAATTACATAAATTCTCATTAAAAAAAAAAAAATTTAATTCAGGTGCCAATCTTGGGTTACAGTCTTCCAATTTACTGGAATATGGATGCCGCTGTTCCTATTAGTTAGTTTAAATTAGAAACGGATATTGCTATTTACCCAGACCTTGTTCTAGACTATAAGGCATATAGTGATATGACATTCTCGATTACAAAAACTAGCGATTTTATTACATTGAAAAGTGATGCTGCTCCTATTGTATCTGACACTACTTCAAAAGTTAATTTGTATATTGATCCTAGTTACAAAAATTACTTTTAGCTTATTTACAATACTGTCTTAATTACTTTAGTTTAAACAAATACTTAAAAGCCTTAAACTATAATTAGTATTTCGAATAATCTTTGTACAAGTGTCACATTCACATTAAGTAGTAACCAACCAACACTAGTTTATTACCAAATTTAGCTAGCTTCATCTTAACTCCAATTTAACTTTAATAACACTGTAGAGTAGGTGCGTATTTTGACTTAGTATTAATTTGATGATGTAGACTAAGTTTAATATGGTATGTTCCCAGTATACTTGGCTAACACTGTCTATAAACTTACGATCCCTAATCTCTTTTCTCAGCGTTCATATTCAGTCCAATTTTTCCCAATTAATGAAAATTAAGTTCTGGGAGACACTTAATAGTTTTCTGTAGTGCCTAAATCTAACCTCGATTATTTAATTAAAACAAAACTATATACCACTGCTATCCTTTCAACCTAACATATGGTATATTTAGCATGCTAACACTCTTATATGTTCTTATATCCATATAAAAGGTATATTAAAAATTATTTTTATTTTAAAAAAGAATGTATTCAAAAATTATATATATATTTCTAACAAACAGAGTTCGTTCTATTTATGAAGACTATTGTGATCCTAAAGTTACTTCAGCTTCTTTACCTTAAGTTTAAACAGCAACTCAACAGTAAGTTTACTATTTCTACCTTTATCCATTTGAGTATATTGAACTAGTGGAATAGGCTGGAACTGTATATGCTTCTGCTAGCCTTAAAAATAATTAAATTTCGGCATTTAAAACTAAATTTACCAGTATTTTTAGTGCTTTAGGACTCCCTGTTCTTGATGATTTCTAATATGGTGGAAAAGTTATAATTTATCCTCCTGTTTTTACTTCACAAGTAATTTATTAACCTCAACCAATTATATTTTTCAAATTTATTTAAAAACAGGGTTAAGTTACAAGCACCAAAAACTCTTTAGTAGTAACAGGAATCACACTTTAAAACAATGGAATCATATTTGCAATCTTAGAAAGACTTAATATCAGCATAAAAGGTAGAATTTAGTATGTAAGTGAACCTACCTTTTTGTAAGTCAGATCAGGATTAAATAATACTGATCAAGTAGCTTTAGGAAAAGCTCATGCTGTTTACGAAGGAACTCCTATAACATTTGAATTTGATAATTTAGAACCTGGAAACCATTACAGGGTAGTCATGTATGCAACTTCTGAAGATCCTTCTTAATATAAAATGGTTACTACTAACGTAACTTCAGTAGAAATTACACTTCCTGCCCATTCTATAATTTTATTATCATAATATTCGCTTTTAGCATTAATATTAATAACTATTTTTTCATGAACATTTGCGGCTCAAGTTATATTTATTATTTGTTTGTTAAAATTAATATAAATAAATTTTAAATTCTTTTTTACTTTAACTCTAAATAAATGAATAATTTTCTCACAAATTAATGATTAAATTACTTAAAAATTATAGGTTTTAATTAATTTTAATACTTTTAAAATATTCAAGAATATTTAGTATAAAAATGCAATATTAAATATAATAAATTATTTGTTTGTTTCATTTTTTCTAAAATTTTTTAATTTTTAGATAAATTTTATTGTTTATTTTATTTTATAAAATTTTAATATATAAATTTTAAAATATATTTTAATAGGTTAAGGTTTTTTATAGCTTGTATTTACTAAATAAATATAATATAAATTACATTCTAATAATAAGTATAAAAATATGCACAGAATTTTATTAAAGGTATATTTACAAATAATGAAGTAGTAATTTGATAATTATTTTTTTATAATAATGTACTGTTTTTATTTAAGTAGATTTCAAAATATTTAATTATTCTTTATGAAAGATAAATTTTGATGTTTTATTTTTTAGCTTTTATAAATATCAAAATCTCAATTGCTAATTTAATCAGGTTTGTCTTCAATTTAATCTACTAATTTTTACCAATCAAATTGAAACTATTTGCCCTTGGTATTTTTAGCAAAATTTTTCTCAAGCTCATTTAAAGGATAATTAATTATAATTTTTTTTAGAGTATTTGGTGTTTTAATTCGTGAAATAATTGTTGTAATTAAACAAATAAATGAGTTAACTAAATCTTAAACTTGGTATTAGGTTTAGGTTTCTAAATCTTCTAATTAAAATTTAGCTTTTTACAAAACTTTTAATCTGAAAATAGAGTCTTTGTGAGACAGAGATTAGCAGATGTACAGCATCTACCTAATAGGCCTATGAACACTGACTGAAGCGTGATATAAAGAAACGATGACCATACAAACAGTTATAATACCAGTTAAAACAGAAAAATTTTTAAGAACTTCTAATTCCTCAATATATATTTCATTTAAAAAATTAGAAACTGAATACATCTAATCTTATTCTCCATAAATAATAGCAGCTATATAGTCTGCATTTTAATTTGGGATCTATTTGAATAAATTTGATAAATATTTTAGTTAAATTATGGTGGAGGAAAAAAATTGATGTTTACGCCTATTAGAGTATAGTCTGTCATGTTATTAGGGTTAAAAGTATCTTGTATTATAACAGGATAAATTAAATATTATTTATTTTCATTATTTTTGTTTAATTTCATAATTTGTGTTAAAGAGGTATAATTGTCGTTTGTGATGGAATTTAGCATCAAATCATGATAAGCTGTAGGAGATAACCCTTAAATTTTTTTATTTTAAACAATATTAAAGGATTTTCATTGGATTTTTAAAAATATTAAGTATTACCACTATAAGGTTATATTTAAACATCAAAAATATACTATTAAGGACTAAGTTTGTCGTTCTGTAACCAGTAATCAGTAGCTTATAACAGTTAACCATTTTTATTAACGACTATCATTTCGATTGTTGATCTATAATAATTTTGTATAAATAAGTTCCTGATTAATTAAGTCTCTATTTCTATTGTAATTTCTTTTAAATATTAGGATTAAATTAAGCAAATGATTTTTAATAAATTAAAAAGCTATTTACAAAAATACAACTAAGGCTTTAATGCTGAGAAAGCTGGCCTACTAATATTTACAATGAAAGCAGTTAGATTCTCTTGAAAATTTCCTAATTGATCTATGTATGGACCATGAATCATAACTGTTGATCCTTTGTAAGCCTCTGCTTTCAAATAAATAGGATTATTTTCGTCTATATTAAGGTTTAGTAAATAATTTAGTTGATTTATATGTAATTTTAGGAATGTAAAATTAAATATCTTTAATTTGCAATTTTGATGGTAGAGAAAAATATTTAATTAATTATGAATTTATGTTTGATCATAAAAAATTTGTATTTTAAAAAAATTGAAATAAAATTTTTCTATTTCTAGTAAATTTTATATATTTTGATAGTTATAATTTATATCTAATTAATTCTTTTATTTATTATTTCTTATTAAAATTAAAAAGTATTTTCATGTATTTAACTTAGAAGCTAGTGCAAATTAAGTTTTTGATGCATCTTTAAAATAAATCAGAAGTCTTAAATTATGGGCTTTCGAGGGCAAAATAAATATATTATAGTATTATATTGTATAATAATATTAAAATAATCAATTGATTACGCAAATTTTATATTTGGTTAAAGCTTATTTTCTCACAAGGGAAAACCTTCATGATATTCCAAGAGTAGTCTACAGTTGATTTAGAATACCTATGAATTATTATTCTTCTAACATTTTAAGATAAATAATCCGTAACTAAGCTATTTACAGCGTCATCATAGTCCAATGACTCATATAATTCATATATTCCAAATAATTACTTTTTAATTAAAATTAATTATTAGTTAGCTATCATCTCAGATAATTATTTTTTATTTTATATTCAAATATGTAATTGTGCTTTACAGGAGTGTTTAAATTAACTTAATCATAAACTAGATAGCTACTCGTAAAATCTCTAACTAATGGCAAATTAGGATTGGGTGTTTGAAAAGTTGTCAATTTTAATGGATCTAGGTTGGCACTTTAAACCATTCTGAACATGCAATCTTTATATTTTATCAGATAAAAAGATTAAAGAAATATTCTTTAATTAAATTTAATTTTTATATGCTATTATATGCTTATATAACTTAAGAAATCCAATCAATAAAATACTTGGTGGCATGCAAAAATAATAAATATCAGCTGTGAGTCTCATTAGCTCTACAACCATTGTCCCAAAAAGGTAATTTTATGTCTAGAAAGAATGAATCATCTAGCTTTTTTATTAGAAATTGATAAGAATTATTTTGGATGGATCAATCAAAAAGAGTTTATGCAAACACAAATCTAAAAAAGAAATGATTTTAAATATTAATATTTTGTTTAAAATACGTCGAAATGATTTGCATTTCGGTGGATACTTTTTGTTAAACATATATGTTAGCTTCATTAATTATAGCATCCCCGATTTTATGTCTTATATAGGTCTATTTGTGATAATAAAAAAATAAATGATACAAAGCACTTAATAATTATTTGTGTATCAAATAAACGAACAAACAAACAAATATAATAAATTATAATAGTTGTTTGATGCGCAAGAATAATACAAATTCTTAATGAAGTTCAAAAATTAATACATATATAGCAGCGAGGATAACTGTGATTATAGCACTTGAAATAAGAATAAATCTAATCATTAGTTAGAATATTAATCTCTATCTTTGGTACCATGAAAATTGATCTAAATCTTTTTTAATTACAGCTACCATATATATTTGTTGGAAATTGTTTGCCTAGTTTTTATGTGTTGTTTTTTCTTTTGATTTATCAAAATAAAGAAAAAAATTTTATTATTTTTTTTTGAGTTAATATTTCGCAATTATACAGAGTATTACGCATTCAGTCTAATTGCGTGGTAATAAAAAAAAATTACATAAGAAAGTTTTTAAATATCTAAATAACCTTTAAAATTCATCTTATCAATTGTAAAAGTCACTTTGATCGTAATCTTAATATAATGAATTACCTCCATAAATTTATTTGCTTATTACAAATTTACATTTTTATTTCCTTATCAAAGTTGAATTTATTTTTACAAATTAATTAATTTTTATGATCATCTAAAGAAAAAAAATCTTATTTGAAATTATAAATCTGCTTTATTACTTTATGTAATCATTAACTTTAGCAAAAATATTGTAGAAAAATTATAAAATTAATCTATCAAAAAAGAAATAGATTTTACTATTTTTATTTAATTATAAAACTAAATTTACAATCTTAATTTTTAAAATTGATCAAAATTTAAACCTGAATTTCCAGATCAAAAATAAGTCTGTGAATATTTTTATATATTATGTCATTTACTCATTCCTTTCATAAAAAAAAAATTAATAAATTGCTTACTTATTTTAACATTAGATGAATTCTATAAATTGAAGATTACTCACTTATATTACTTTAAATTTAATGAAATATTTGATAATCAAAACCATCCATCGGTGATTATTATATTTTGTGAGATTATTATAATCACTTGTTATATAAATTATATTTTAGTCTAATATTTTAATTACATACACTTTTACAATAAAAAAGATAATAAATAAGTTAAATAATCGATCAAAATAAACAATCAAAAATAAAAGTTTTTATTTTTATTAAAAAAGATATTTATTTATTCATTTATTCATTAATGTTATTTTATTTAAAGTGTTATTTTTATTTGTAAGAATTTAGCTTATATTAAATAAAAAGTAGCTTTTTATCCCAAGTAGATTTATTTTTACTTGAAGGAGTTTATGATTAAAAAAATTTGTCATTTTTATTAAAATTTGCATGCTAAATCTTATTCAGTTGATTTTTTCATTTTCTATTAGGTCTAGGTCTGAGTTTATCTTCAAATTTAATTAAATTTTTCTATTAATCTTAAATAGTATAAACCAGCTCTTCTAAGAATTTTTTATCTCTAAGAGGACTTGACTTTAAACTTAAATTGAGAGATCTGAATTCTTTATGATCTGTAACATCTGCATCTATTTAAATGAAATCAGGGATTATAATTTGTTTGTCATCTGATCCAGGACTGTTTTTAGCACGCAATATACACATATCATAATCTAAGTATTTATCTAAAATATAATAATATCCTTAATAAACAAATTATCTTCTAAATTTTCTAAGGGTAATTCTATCTCTATCTTCTCTGTCTTTAACAAGAACATATTCTCTATAATTGAGCCTCTTCTTATAGTAAATAGTTTGCTTGCCGTCAATTATGTGACTTTCGCTACACAGATAAATTACATCTCCATTTTAAACTCTCTTTCTAATCTTTGTTAACTTTCCTTTATTTTCGTCATATTATACTTTGTACAAGAATGTATCTTCGATTTCGAAAGACTCAACCTAAGTTTATATTTACAATTAAATTATCTATCAAAATAAACTCTTTCATAATTTTAAAAATTACAGGAAAGTCTTCTGGGATATTAGGATGACTTTAAGGATCTATGATTATGTATCTTGAATAGAGCTTACTACCTTTTACTGGTACACCACTCATTCTTCTGACCGTAAAAAGGAGTTTTTGCAGCTTTTCTTCGAAGCTTGAAACACTTTTATTGTCAATGATTTCTAGTCGCTAATGGCCAAGCCAGCATTTTTAAAAAATTTTATCTATTTCTACAGCTTAGTCAATATCTTAATATCTTGCCCCATCTTTTATATAGTAATCTGGTGCCTTTTTAAAAATTAAAGAATTCAGATATATTTATATTACTTAATTAATGCATCTAAATATCAATGCTATTGGGAGAGATTGTTATTATTTTTATTTTAAATTTGAAAAACAAATTAAAGTAATATTATTTAGATTTAATTCTATCTAAAATCTTTATTTTTTTTCTGAAGAATTATTAATTTATATCAATTGTGTAATTAAACGTCTATTACCATTAAATTGTTAAATCAAACAAAACAAAACTTTCTTATCTATAAGTTATTAATTAGCTTTTTGATTTTATTTCAGATAAATAAATTGTAAATTATTTATTTGTATTGTAATTTATGATTTAGAATTTTTAAAAATTCTAAATTGAATAAAAATAAAATGTTTTTTTTTTAAAAAGATAAGCGAAATAAATAGATAA
Source organism: Tetrahymena thermophila SB210 (assembly GCF_000189635.1). Classification (NCBI taxonomy): domain Eukaryota; phylum Ciliophora; class Oligohymenophorea; order Hymenostomatida; family Tetrahymenidae; genus Tetrahymena; species Tetrahymena thermophila. The sequence continues at coordinate 140,950 of NW_002475978.1, forward strand.
GAATAGTATTAAGTAATAAATCAATTCTTTTACACCATCTGCAGCTGTAACTAAATGAATGACAAAATCATATCTCTTGTCTCTTATTTCATGCTCTGAAAGTTTCATTTCTTTGAGTAGTTGCTGCCAGCCAGCATCAGACATAAATGCCTTCCCATCTATTAAACCTCTATCACAAAGTATAATTGATTAATTTTCTGATATCTCTGCCAATCTTTGAAAATTTTCTTCTAAAGAAATTTAAACACTCATTAGAGATTTCTAAAATTATATGATTTTTTCATCAGAAAAGCCTCCAATGTTGATCATACCACCCCCATTAGAAATTAAAGTTGCTGCTTCTGGAACAACATAAACATCGAAATTATCATCTTTTAATTTTTCACTTAAAAAGGCGAGACCTGAGGTTTTACCTGCACAAGGCCCTCCAGTAAGACAAACTTTGATTATCTTACGCCTTTTTTCTTGAACTATCTCTTAAGGGATGGAAGTATCTAATTCTAACAAATTAATTGCTGATGAGGTTTTAGATTTAATCTTTCTAGTATTTTATTGTTTTTCTTCTGTTAAACTCTCACTACTTCTTCTAGACTGTTGTTTTTTCTGATTATTCTCGCTATTTTGATCTTCTTTATCATCTTTATCATCAATTATTTTCTATTTACTTTTTACCTGTTTAATAATCTCTATTTTAGCTAAGCTATTTCGCTTATTTCTGATCTACCTCTTTACATACCTCATAAACTAATAAGATATGTATATCCCTGAAAATACTATATAAGTATTACTAATTAATTTCTTTAAAGTATTATTTTAATCCATCGAAAACATTTTTATTCTATGCTTAGTTAATGCTTCCAATTTTTATCAAAAATCAGTTTTGATTTAATTTACTTTAAAATTCAATAGAAATTCTCAATCCATATAAAATATAGCAAAAAAAGAATATTTCTGTTCCAAACAAGTGAAACAAAACAATTACTTGTATATTAATTTAACTAAATTTTATGGGTAATTTATTGTTTCTATTTTAAAATCTAGTTGGTCTCTATTTAGTCTCTATATTAATATCTAGTTATTTCAAATAATTATCTATTTTTAGATTTAATTTAAAGAAAATATTGTTTAGTAAATTTTAATATTATATATTTATGAATTTAAAATATATATAGTCGCATTAACGATAAAAATAATAGTATTATATTATCAATAACTCATAAAACATATAATTATTAACTTTAATTAAATTAAAAAGTATATGTGTATAGGAAGTATTTATTTTCTTCCACTTTTTGTAAAAATATTAAAATAAAATATTTTTTAATTAATTTTTTTTTATGTTTAAGTTCTCTTGTAATAATATCTTTCTTATAAATCCTAGTAAATATAGTTTCTCCTAAATAAATTTTATTGATTTATATATATCTACCTTAATTGCTTTAACATAACACTCTTCTAATTTAAGATGTTGTTCTATTTTATGGAGGAAATTTAAGGCCTATGGGGTATAGGCCAATGGTGTCAGGGGTAACCTCTTAATATATGAAAATTTACAGTATTTTATAATTATTCTTAAAGAACATTTTTCCCCCTATCCCATGATTGATCTTAGATAATTAAATAGCTAGAAATACAAATATCATAAATACATAGAATATCTGGGCAGAAATTCCTTCATTGTTATTATCAATATTTTTAATATCTTATTTACAAGTGCTAATCAGTATATTTAATAATAATTTAGAAAATTATTAATTTTATTTAATTTTTGGTTTTGTTTGAGTTTAAATGTTAAATAATTTAAAACCATTTCTAAAATTAAATTATAATTTTAATACATTTTTAAATAAATATTTTAGTGATATTTTAATTTAACATGGAATCTTTTAGTGAAAATTTAAAAAATAACTAAATTAATTAATTTTAGCTGATATTTTCATTTTGTAAATGTTAATAAATTCTGAGTAGAGAATAATTGAATTACTACTTTTAAAGTTAATTCTTTTATATTATCTTGTTTTTTAATATTATTTGTTAAAAATGATTTGAAATTCCTATTACAAGATATATTTAATTAAAAACACAAAATAGTAGAAGAAGAGATAAAATGGATATCATAATATATGGCCTATCCTATTTACAAAATATATAATCGGGTAGAACTTATTAATTTACTTTGAATAGCTTTTTGTTTTCAATATGGTTCGCTTTAACCACTTTTTTATGCATATGGAAAGAAGATATGTTTGGATACATATTTATGGGTGTTTAATACATCCTTCTACTTTTAGTAAATATTAAACATTTGAAAAAGAAAAGTTTAAACAATAGTTACTATGCTTTACTAAAAGGATAAAAAACAACATATATTAGATATTTATTTTTGCTTACTTATAAAGAGGCTTCATTTACTGAAAAAAATAGAGACCGCGGTTTAGTTTCTAGCATTCTATTTTAAAACTACTACCAGTATGTTTTGATATTTTCCTAAATTTTAAATTTCTAGATAAAAGAAGAAGATGATGAAAGGTTGTATTATTTTTATATCCTCTTTTCGATTGCTTATTAAACTTATTTAAATTTAGTTCTTATTACTACTAGCTCCTCTACAGGAAATATATTGCCTTTATCTAAATTTTAATTTGCTTTAGCCTTTGGTTATGTATTTTGTTCAAAGTATTCCTTATACTTTATTATTAAATGTATAACAATTTAATATATGGGTTTATATTATCCAATGTTTTTTATCTTTAATATAATATATGGACCAATAATTTGCTATAAAGGATAAACTTTTTGCGATGCCTTTTTTTCTATATATAAAGGGCTTTTATTAGGATTTTAATTGACATTAAATATGGAATTTTAAATATCTCCAATATAAAATGATATCTTTACGCAAATCAAGAAATTAAAAGATACTCCTTCATTCAAATTTTATAGGCTAATAAAATTTTTAAATCTATCATTGCTTCTTCTACTGTCTTACTTCATAGATGATTTTTCTATCATTTATTCTTATGCATATTATATGCAAACTCTAAGTATTTTTGGAGTATATCTAGGTATTACTTTTATCTTTATGGTTTATGACCTGCTATTGCTAAAATATTCTAACTTTTATAAAATTTGTTAAGTATTTGAATTTAAATCAGGATAATTATATGATGGTTAAAATGATCGTAAAAATCTTAAAAAATATGAACCACTAACTGGAAAATATAAATTTAGTAAAAAAGATCTTCAAAGACTATAAAAATAACACATATTTCACTAGTTAACAATAATAAATTTTAACAATGAAGAAGAGGAATTAGCTAATATAATAGATATTACTCTAAATAAAAACTCATAAATTAGTTACATAATCAGTTTTAAAAGCTAATACTTGATTGCTAAACACCAAAATTAAATATTTATAAAATTAAATAATAATAATTTTGACTTTTTAAATCTATTGTTAGAATAAATGATATTAAATAAATTTCATGATGTTTTTATATGTAATTTAATTGAATAAGATAAGCAATAAGTCCTTTGTGAAACTTTAAAATAGAATAGTTTTTTCTTAAACTATTTTTAATCCTTTGTTGAGTCAAAAAAACTTTCAATTTTCGTTTAAAATTGTAAGATTTCTAGAGAACTTGCTTTTCTAGGAATTATAGGGTTTAAAAGACATATTGCATCTCAGTTAATTAATAATCCATAGTAAGTAATATATGATTTAATTTGTGATTGAATCCATCAACGAAGAAATTATAAAATTAGTTAATATCTATCTCTATTAAATAACTAATTTTATTAAATATAAAAAAAATAAAGTAAAATTTTACATTTTAATTAAGCAAAATTGTATCTTTTTTTGATAAAATTTATTTGTAAGTATTTTTCATTAATAAATTTTTATTTCTCAAAACTTCGTAAATAATTTTAAAAATGAGATATATGATTAAACATTATGTAGAATAAATGAGGCAGATATTCTATTGTTTTTTTAAATTAACAAAAAGATTTTTCCAAACCACATCTCATCTCTCCTATTTATATTGGATAATCGCAATAGATTTTTTAAATAAATAAAAATAAAATTAATACTCCATATTTGATTTTTAATTAATATATACTTAAATCCCTTAAATTTTTTACAAGCCCAGCTATTAAATGCTTAGGGAATTTTAAATGAAAAAACTGGTAAAATAAATATGATATATATTTTTTCTGATTTTAAGCCTTGAAGAATTCACAGTAATACGTACGTGCACAGCATAATCCATAAGGATATTATAGCATATTTTTGAGAATTAGAATGGATATAAAGTAATTATGTGCATAATATTCAATGAATAAAATAATTATTTTTAAAAATATTGTTAAAGACTATTAGTTTTACTAAATTCTTTATTTAAATTAAATAAGTTATGAAATAATTAGGAATTAATTATTAAATTTTGAAAATTATAAATGCTGTTTATAGTAGTCAAAAGATTATAGTTTCAGAAAACTATAGGTTTTGATAATTAGCTGATTATTCTATTACAAATTAATGCCCTGGCTTTCTTAGAGCAAATATTAAGAAGAGATCAATAACATGTAAATAAATATATTTATAAATATTAAAAAATTTATCCAATTAAATAATTTTTTTTTAATTAAACAAAATGACTTAAAAGATCTTACTTTTAAAGGAATTTTTAATTTAAAGAGATGAGATTAAAAAATAATTATTTAAAATGCACAATTTAGATTAAAATTTTACATTATGCTTTTTTTAACTTGAAATTTAATTCAAAAATTTTATGTTTTAAATAGAATTTATAAACATTCTCTCAAAAATTATAACAGTAAAATCATTTTCTTTAAATAAAAAAAATATTTTATAAAGAATCTAAATAAATATTTGCTAAAAAATATAAATTAATTTTTAGAAGCTTATGTAAAAAATCAGAAATAATCCTAAAAAACAAGAAAAAGCAACTTCACGAATATAAATGCTTATTTGCACATAAATTGAGATTATGAAAAATATTATATTCATTTAAAAATGTGAACTTTGTTGTCAAATTTAACACCGTTTTTAAGTTATTCAATAAAAGGTGGAAAACACTTCAAAAAGCCTGTGTATGCAGGAGTGGAAATAAAGTTATTATAAAGAAGAGCATCCTCCATTTTTATTTACTAATATATTCCTCCAGCATTAGTAATCTCATATGAAGTAGGAGTTGGACCTCCCAACACAATTCCTTCAATACAACCCTAAAGAGCACATAGAATTTGATAGCCATGGCATATTACTAAGATGGACTTTTTGCTATCTGTGAAATGTTTAACTAATTTTAAAACGCTAGGGTCGTATTTCAAATATTCAGGAGCCCTTCCACCAGCTAAAACTAAAGCATAATATTCTTCTGGTTTTACTTGATCAAAATCATAATTTAAAAAGAATCTATGGCCTATTTTTTCAGTATAAGTTTAAAACTTTTCTATTTCACCACCTTCTTCTACAACACAAGTAACATAGTCTCCTGCCTTTTTATTAGGGCAAACAGTATGCACAGTATATCCTATAGCATGAAGAACTTAAAAGGGAACCATAACTTCGTAATCCTCTCCAAAGTCTCCTGTAATTAGTAAAATTTTTTGGCTCATTTTTATTATTTATTTATTCTATTGTTTTTGATTGTTAAATATTATATTTTCAAAAGAAAGTTAGTTGTATTTATATGAAAAAGTTTTATTTTGTTCTTAATTAATAAAATAAGTTTGATTGATTTTTATTATTTATTATTAGCACTTACATACTATTTATCAGAATTATTAAAAATACAAAATTCAAATATTATTAATTCTTATTTAATTAATTTTCTGGAATGATCTTTAAATAATTTACAATTTAAATACAGGGATTTACAATAAATTTGTCAGAATTTAATTAATTTTTTTATAGGACTGGTTATATTTAATTTACGAATAAACCTTAATTATTTTTTTGTTAGCATTTACACACATTATATCAGAAATTTATTTAATATCTGATAGAAATTAAACTAATAATTTAATATTTTTATGCTTTTAACGATTTAGACTACAAAACTATATTAAAATATAAAATGGATAATATATTTCTTAGTCTAAATAACAATTTTTCATTTCAAAAAATAACATTTCATTTTTTAATACTTTTATTAAGTTTATTTATTTGAAAAAAAAGAAAGTTTTTTAACTTTTCAAAATAACAAAATGTATTTTAATAAAAAAGTCAAAATGATGATTTTAATGTTTTAGTTTGCTATTCTAAAATAAAATTAAATAAATAGATTTTTATTTTGAAAAAGATATTTTGATTTAGAAATTTCTAAATTAATTATTTATTTATTTAAAGCAAAATTAGTCACCACTTTGAGTTCAAATATTTGAATTTTTTTCATATAAAAATTTTAATAATTTTATTAACCTACTATACCATCTATTCTGTTCTAATTCATAATTATGTTTGTTTAATAATATTTTAATATTTAATTTTACATTTAATATATGTCAGATATGTTATCATACTCATTTTTAAAATTATTTGATTTTTAATATTAATTATTAGGCTTATCAAAACAAAAAACTCGAAATGAATAGAGAACAAACTAATTAAAAATGTCACATAAAACATGTAAAAATATAACTTCTCTAAATATTTTATTTAATTAATTTTCGATTATATTTACTATTTAAAATACTCATTTAACGATATTTTATAAACTATCTCAAGTTTGTTTTCATTATATAAAGTATTCAGGTATTTAATGAGTGAGTATCTTTTCCAAGATAGATGCTAAAAGAACAGCTAAAAAAGGAAATTTTAGAATTAAAATTAATTTATTCTTGATTTCGAACACGTATGCAAATAAAAAAATAAATGAATTCTTCACAAAATATTTGCAATTTAAATCTTTATAAATTTATAATTATATTATAGATTAATTTAGCAATTTTTTTAAAAATTTAAATAAATATAAAATTAATAAAAAATATTTTTTTAAATTGGAAAGTTTTACAATAACTTGAAAAATCTATTTAAAATTGGAGTAAATTTATTTGATGGTTTTTTATCCTTAATTATTTTTTGTAGAATCTAAAAATTACTTACAAATATAAAAAATATATATTTAAATATTAATTAATTATATACAAATTTTCATTTTATTTTTTAAATAAAATATTTGTTAGATAATAATTTGTATACTTTTACAAATTTATTTTTACATTGTAAAGCATTTAAGTATTTAATTGTAAAGATGTATTCAACAAAGCTTAACACTTATTACAGTATTAAGAAATCCCATATCAATAGTTATCCATAATAAATACTCCATGTCTTATCTTTCTAATGATACATATTTTGAATTTACGGCGCAAACCAAAAGGCAATGTAAAGACTCAAGCTTATTATGGAGGTTACCAAAATTACTGATAAGAGTTTCACTGATTTTTTCAATAAAATTGATTGTATAGATTTTAGAGCCTATTTAAATAATAGACTGATTATTAGTGCAATAATCAATAGATATTCTGAATTCTATTTTTTATTTTATAAATTTAAAATAAATGTAAATTTATTTAAAATATAATTTACATAGTAAACCAGTTCAGAAGATAAGAAAAACGCCTAATACTTTAAAAATATCAAAATAGCTCTTGCAACTCTGGTAAATTCTGAATCATAAAAGTAAAACAAAGAAATCCACTCATTTCCTAACTATATAGTTAAATTATATTTTTTTAATTAAAATATTTAAATTTAAAATTAAGAATCAAAATTTGAACTTTTTTTAAAAATATTTTGAAACTTTTTAAATTAAAAATGTTTACTAATAAGTATTTCAATTTTTAGTTAGCAGTATATTTGTACTATTAGGAGGAATTATCATTTTATCCTTAAGGATTTAAATCTGTTTAATTGTTAGTATGATCAAAATTTAGAATATTGTCAGTTGTTGTTTGAATACACATTTTAGAAATCTTAGTTAGAGAGAGCTGATCTGATTCTAAATTTTTTTAGGATTCTAAAACTTAAATACATTTTTGAGAATTTTTAATGTCTGACCTAGGAATCACTTCTTTGGTTTTTTAATAGTGTTACATAATTTATTCTAAGAAATTTAAGGTGCAATCTTTTTCTAAATGATTTTATTTTTGGTATGATTGTTTTTCATTTTCATTTTATTATTTGTTTTGGTCTTAAATGTATTGCTAACTATCCCCTTTTTTTAGTTTTTTTACGCTTATTTTAGAAATATTTTCTTATTTATCAGGAAAGCAAGGATTGTTAATGATAGAATTAAATATCTTAGATTATTTTTTATCTAATAAGTAGCCAATAATTGAAGAAGCTATCCAAAGAAAAATTATACCAACAAAAATAAAAAGGATAATTTGATATTTGTATTTTATCTAATCACAATCCATTTTGAACGGACCAGAACACCCTAGCTAACAATATTTAGCGCATTCAAAGCATTAAAAATTTTAATTCTTCTTAAAGGAATAATAACCTATGGGACACTCAGATAAGCAATAATTTTTGAAAAATAATAAATTAGATGGGCATGAAGTACACTTTTTTTAAAAAAAAATATATTGTAAAATTTCCATAAGTTAATGTAAAATTACTTCAGATTCAGAAGGCCCAGTACATGTTTAACAAGAAGAATCACATTTTTAACAAATATGATTTAGGTTTTCATAATAAGAATCCTTACATTTCTTGATACATTAGTTGTCCTGAAAAACTAATCCTTTTATTAGAAATATAGTAAAAATATTAAATTTTAATTAACTTTTCCATAAAATTTACCTTATTTACAAGTTAGGCAGTCGCTTTCTGAAGGGCCATTACATTCTTAACAGGTAGTATAACATGGTCTGCATTAATTAGAATTTTCATCAGGATAGTAGTTCAAGCTACATTGTGAAACACACTTGTTAGAATTAGGATCTAAAAAGGTTTTTTATGAGCAAGAAAGACAATTATTAGATGCACTACCATTACATGTGTAACAAGTAGGATCACATGGCATACATTAATTATTTTGCACGTTATTATAGTACTAATCAGGACAATTCTGAATGCATTAATTTTAGAATAAAAACAAATCTCCAGAACAAGACAGGCAATCAGTACTACTGGGACCAGCGCATGTGGTGCAGGAAGGATCACAAGAAGAGCAAATTTAATCATTTTTATTTTTAAATTAATCTGAATTGCAGTTCTCAACACAAGTCTTCAAATTTTATTAATAAAATAGATTTGGAGCCTAGCAGCTCAAACAATTATTGCTGTTTGGTCCATCACAAGATTTACAAGATGAATCACACTATTAGCATATATTATTATCTACCTGTTTTTAATTAAAAAAACCTTCTGGACATTTCTCTAAACATTAAAAGTCATAGAGGTAATAATCACTTTTACACTTGCTACATCCTTCCGCATTGCATTTTTCGCAAAAGCTGGTACACTTTTTATAAAATAACAAATAAATTATATTAAGCAATTTAGTTAATTTTACATAATCCACAAGAATGTATAATTCTCTAATTCCATAAGACGATTCAAAAGGATTGTTATTTAAATTAGATTTTATTTCTAAAATAAGGTCAGTTTCTGAATGAGTAAAATTTTTTGAAACATATATAATTTAGTCATTGTATTAAATCCTTCCACATATATTTGAGTCTCCATCGTTTCTATTTCTTGTGGTAGTTTCTATAATATTACTATTTACTATTAATTATACACTTTCATTATTCCATTAGTCAATTTTATAAAGAGTGTATCCTATTGCTACAGACCAGTGAGGTTCTCTATCATAATTTAATAAATAATTAATTCTTCAATTTAAAAAGATAAATTTACAATCTAGAAAATGTTTTTGAAATTGACGATTTAGCAGAACTTAAGTATGCTCCACCTAATATTGTCATACCACCACAAACAGTAGTTAATGCTCCACTAGATATTTTATTGTAACCTAAAAATCCTAAAGCTGTGATGCCTGCTCTTTTTATTTCGCTTTCACCAAAATGAGTATCAAACATACTTTTAAGTAAATACCTACCATCTAATAAATTATGAATAAGTTTAAAAAATTGAAATTCTTTTTATAAAAATTTTTTTACGACTAGTTTAAGATATTAAATCTACACATTATTATCCATTTAATGTAGAATATGATGGGCAACTAGTTACACATTACCCATTTAGCAGATAATAATCTGAATCACACTAAATGCATTATCCGTTTTGACACAATTCACACTTATCTTTATGGCAAAAGTCTTAAACACAAAGTTATCCAGTAATATCTTATTTGTATCCATTTTCACAATTTTTAGTGCAAGAATTATTTTGTGCATAATAACCTAAATCACAGGTGCATTTGGTCCCATTCTTATTTGAATGTTCTGGGCACTCCAAACAATCATTTTCAGTTGGTCCATTACAAGTTAAGCAAGAATCATGACAAGTATCCAAATACAAATAGAAATACCTTAATCCAAAGCCTTCATTATCTATAACTTCATCCGTCTTAGATTCAACAGAAACTTTAATAGATGAATTTGAATGTGTAAAAGTTTTTTGGTAAAGGACTAGCTCATCTGGATAGGTTTCTCTTATAGGTGGGGCAGGTTCAGGTCTACAAATTTAATATCCTGTCCTTGGTCCCTATTTTTAATAAGTATTTATCTCTCCGTTTATGTCTACATATATGTAGTCGTTAGGATCTAAAGATCTATATAGCAATAGATCAAATCTTATTGAGATACTCCAATGTGGAGGGAGGTTTTAAAATGTTTTAGAGGTAGTATTATGACCTAAGCCAAAGATACCCAAAACATTTTTTTATGAGTATTCTGTAAAATCAGTTAGTAAGCAAGTAGTTACATTATTTGAAAACCATTAAACATCATCCAGAGTGAATTAAGAATTTAGTTCTTCAAATTGAAGTTTTTCAGCTAAATCATAAAAGATATTAATGAATAGTGTTTAAAAAAATATTTTAAAATCAAATAGTACCTCCAAAAACCATATTTATAAAGATATTTATCTAAATGAGTGAGACGCACCAGAAATACAAAATTTTTATGAAAGGCATAGTTTTTTATAGTTTTAAATTGATAATTAATTATTTTAAATTTTAATTAATTATAAACCAACTTAATTTTTAAAGAAGTAAAATCTATTTTTTTTTAATAAATAAATATCGATCCTACCCCATTTTAATTAAAAATATGAACTATTAGAAAAATAGATAATTTTTTTAAGTATGAGTGGGGATATAGATGAAAATACATTTAGTTTATAAAAATAATTAAATGTAAATAAATAGCTTAATTGTTATAGTTTGTTATTTGTAATATTTTATTAATTTCAATGAAGCTTTAAATATTAATTGATGCCTTTAATATTGATCATATTTAAACCATTAGAAAAAATCTTAAAAGCAAGAGATTTATAAACCCTTTTAACAAAATTTGCAAGTTAAAATATCACAAAAATCTTAAACACAAAGTTATATAACTGTGTCAAATGTAATATCTACTAGTTAAATTCTAATAAATATATGGGTTGTTTTGCAAAATGTAACATAAATAATATTATTATTTGTTTATAATTTTATTTGAATTAGGTGTGTAATTTAAAAACTGATTATTAGTATGTCTATTTTAATTTAAATAATAAATAAATACTACTATTATCAAAAATAGATGAAAATTCTTTAATCCTTAACCTTCGAGAATAAATGAGTCAATAATGTTTTTCAGCTATTCCAATAAAAAATATCTAATCTCGAAGTTTATTTGAAAAGTAACTAACCTCTTTCAACCAAGTTTGTTAAGATAATCATCAAAAGGAATAAAATATTTTTAAATTTCCAAAAATTAATTTATTAAATTAGAGATTTAAGGTTTTAAAAAAGTAAGTAGTTCATCATCAAGAAATCAAAAAATAAGTTCGTTTAAATTTTCTATATTAACTTAATTTAAATATATCACTATAAATAGCTATTAATTTAAAAGATATTATTTAATTAAGGTCTTGCAAATTTAAATTTATGTGGTAAAAAATACCTAATGAGTTATAGATGTATAATTAATAAAATACTGATCTATAATAATTTAAACTTTATTTAATCTTAGTAAATTATTAAAATTAAAAAATAAATTTTATAAATTCATATAAATTTTCCTTTTTTGATTTTATTTTTAACTTCAATATAAATTAAAATAGAAATTAATAAATTTGTTTTTATATTCTTATCAAACTAAATACACTTTTTCATAAATTAACATGAATAATAAAATAAAGTAAATAAATAAATAGAATTTATTGATAAATTTTATTGAAAGGTTTTTAATGAAGAAAGTTTTTACTTTCTATTTTCTTCAAGACTAACTCTGCTAACTGCTAATCTATTTTGATTTCAGAAAATACAAAATTCAATAAATTTTTATTTATTCAAAAATCTCCTCAAGTAATTTGAAAATATTTTATTTATAATTATGAATGAAATCGAGTATTTTATATTAATTCAATGTATATAGTATACTTGTGAATCATGAAGATTTTAAAATGCAAAAATATTCATTGGTATTTTATTCATACTAAAAACTTATATGCATGCTAAACATTCGATTTATATTAAAATATTATATCAGTAAATCTTAAAATTCATACTTATAGACAAATCTAATTATGTGAAATGAATGGTGAAAGATTACTTTTAATTTAAAATTTAAAGTTAAGTAGCAATCTATTTTAATTTTTGAAAAATTCAGAATTAATTTAAGATCAAATAAATCGTTTCTAAAAGATTTAAGTTACATATTTCTTATCACATTAATTAAGGATTTATATAAAATTAGAGAAAACTTATATTAGTTTCATATAAAATAGAAAATTTAGAATTATTCAAGGAAATTATATATCTGAAAAAAATTTTTTATATATAAATCTAACCAGTAATTCAAGAAAGAGATATGATATTTAGAAACTTAATATTATTAATATAACAATTTATTATTAAGTTAGTGTTTTAAAAATAGAATATTTAATTGAATTATTGAATTTTAAAATAAATTATAAGCTAATTAATGGTGATATATATTTAAATTATATAAAAATAAATAATAGAGTTATTAAAGGGTAGGTAGGTGTAACTATTAATAAATGTATTTTATAATAGAATTAATTTTGTTTAGTTAAAGTAATTCAACTTTATTATATACTTTGTTGCTTTATAGTAAAAATAGATAAATTTAAAATTATTAATTCAGTATTTAAAGTATACTTTTAAAAATCAAATATTTATTAGTCAATCATTAACCATCTCAAAATTATCCATCAAATCAAATTATATCATCTTTATGATTCAAGTAAATTACAAAATCTTTATAAAGAAGAGTGGATTCATAAAATGCATACATTCATTCGAGCTAGAGGTAAATTTGTTTTGAAATTAATAAAAAATATTTATTTTTTTATACTTTATTTTTTGATTTTAACTTTTTTGTAAAATTTATTTTGAAAAAAAAATCTTGTGTTACTTTAATTTCTTTTAATTTTAACATCAATAAACATGTGGCCATTTTTCAGATTTTATTTTTATTTTTGAAATCTAAACAATGATATTAAAATGTTACTACTCTTTTTCTAGTGCAAAAATAATATTTTCTTTTATTAATTTTCTTTCAAATTTTATAGAACAATAATCAATCATTTTTTAAGTATTCAATCTCAAAACAAAATACTTTACTAAAAATTAAGCTTTAAAATATACATATTGTAAAAAAATAAATATTTTAAGATTTGATAAATAAAAAAATTATTTTACTAAAACAAATAATAAAAAAAAGTGCTCATACTCTTTAATTCAATGAATATAATTATTTTTATTATATTTTTTAATTATTTATTAATATGATTTTACAAATTTATTTTTATTTTGTTCAGCATTTAGGTATTTATTGTAAAAATATATTCAATAAAGCTTAGCACTTATTACAGTTACAATATTTAGAAATAGCATAGCAATCCATAATAAATCAGTGCCTTATCTTTCTAATGATATAAATTTTAAAGTTATGGCAGAAACCAAAAGATTATGTAAAGACCTAAAATGATTATAAAAGTTAATACAATTATTGATAAAAATTTCTAAAAATGTCAATGAAGACATGTAAAAATTTAACTTGTGTAAATATTTTATTTAACTAATTTTTCATTCTATTTACTACATAAAATACTCATTTAATGATATTTTGAAACTATCTCAAGCTTATTTTCATTATATAAAGTATTCAGGTATTTAATGAGTATCTTGTTAAGAATATGAAATATATAGCAAAAAAAGGAAATTCTAGCATTCAAATTTATATTTTCTTGATTTCAAACATCTTTGTAAATAAAAAATCAATGAATTCTTCATAAAATATTTGCAATTAAAATCTTTTTAAATTTATAATTATTATTATTATTATAGATTAAGTTCGCAATTTCATTAGCAATTTAAATAGATATAAAATTAATAAAAAAAATGATTTTTTAGTTATTTTTAAAAACTAATGTTAATTAGAAATTTTTTTTAATTGGAAAGTTGTACAATAATTTGAAAAATTTATTTATTACTTATCATGAAATTCTGTATCAAATTGCTATTTAATTTTAAGAATAAATATTATCTTTGGAATCTATTTTTTAAAAAGATTGCTTGTTATTTTAAATTGTTCTATCCATTTTTACTTTTATTTTATCAATTAATTTGATTTAATTATTTTCATTGTACAAATAGTTAATTTTCTTCATTTTAATTTATTTTATTTATCTTTTTTTTTCCAATTTTTTCATCTTTTTTTTAGAATTGTTTTTCTAATTCTTTCTTATTTCTTATCAGAACTCTTATTCCTTAAATTTGTTTTAATATGCTTATGAAAATAAATAAATAAATATTTCCAAAAATAAACACTGATAATAAAATAAACTAATAAATAAATAAAATTCATTGATAAATTTTATCTAATGATTTTAAATTAAGATAGTTTTTTATTTTCTATTTTATTCGAGATTAGCATTAAATGTACTTACTACTGCTAATCTATTTTGATTTAAGGAAATTAAAAATTCAATAATTTTTTATTAATATAAAAATCTCCAATTGCAACTAGAAAATTTTTTATTTATAAATATGAATAAAATTCAGTATTTTATGTTAATCTAATGTATATTGTGTACTTGTGAATCATACCTATTTTAAAATTCAAAGGTATTCATTCGTATTCTTTTCATTTTAAAAACTTTGTGCTTTACAGTATATTTTTTGTTAAAATATTATATCAGTAAATCTAAAAAATCATTTAATAAATAAAAGTGTGCAAATCTAATTATGTGAAATTAATTAATGGTAAAGGATACTTTTAATTTAATATTTAGAGTTCAGTAGAAATCTATTTTAATGTTTAAAAATATAAAATTAATATATGAATCTAATTAATAGTTTCTTAAAGATTACAATTGCATATTTCTTATCACATTAATTAAGCATTTATAAAGATTTAGAAAAACCTTATTTATACTAGTTTTAAATAAAATAGAAAATTTTGAATCATTCAAGGAAATTAAATAACAAATTAATAAATTATTATTTTTTTTATATAAATCTAATCATTAATTCAAGAAAGATAATTGACATTTAGAAGATTAATATTATTAATTTAATAATTAATTATTAGGTTATTATTTTTAAAAAAGAATATTTAATTGAATTACTAAAAAATTTACTCAATTTTAAAATAAATGATTTAATTCTTGGTTTGATTTGCTTTCATTTTCATTTTATATTTGCAATTCTTCTTTGTTTAAACTTTGAATAAATTTATCATTAATTATCGACTTATTTTAGGTTGATTTTAGAAATATTTTCTTATTTATCAACAAAAAGAAGAGAATTAATGATGGTATTGAATATCTTAGATTATTTTTTATCTAAAAAGTAGCCAATAATTGAAGAATCTATCCATACCATATTTACTAACAAAAATAATAAAAATAATTATTTGATATTGATATTAAATTGAGTGAATGCCTATATAATTTACAAAAGGCAAAATTTAATATATCTTAATAGCATAATAAATAAATAAATCTAAATAAGCTTAAAACATATTTATTTTTGAGTTTTTAGAAAGCTTTAAATTCACAAAACGCAAAATTTTATATAGCATATACGGTGTTTTCATTCTTATAACATGTATTTTTTTATAAAAAATAAATTTTGAAAAATTTTTCGTACAAAAATTTATTATTACAGAATTATAAAATATTTTTAAATAATTTAATTGTAAATTTGGCAACTTTTTTAGTAGAATATTTTATTTAACCTCAAATAATATATTTTAGATATTGCGAACAATATTTGTTTTCAGTTTTTTTTTTAGTTTATTTAGGCTAGTATATCACATAAAAATTATGATTTATTATTTATTTAACTCAAATTGGTTGATTATAACTAAAGAATTATTTTTAATTTATAAGATTATTTTTATTAAAAATAATTTACTTAAAAAAAAGCTAAAAATAATTTTAATTTAAAAAAATAAACTTTGAAGAGCTCATTAATAATTTTTTCTAAAAATAGCTAAAAGAAAGTTTTTATTAAATAAAAAGAAAACCAATAAAAAAGCTTACAAAAATAAAGAATATACAATTATTAATACACTTTCTTTTATATGATTAAGTAATATAAAATTTTTCATTTTATTTTTTAAATAAAATATTCATTAGCTAATAATTTGTACACTTTTACAAATTTATTTTTACTTTGTGAAGAATTTAAGTATTTAATCGTAAGGATATATTAAATAAAACTTAAAACTTATTACAGTATGAAGAAATCACATATCAATAGCAATCCAACATAAAGACTCCATGCTTTATCTTTCTATAGATACAGATTTTGAAGTTATGGTGCAAACCAAAAGGCAATGTAGAGACTTGAACTTAGAATGAGAGTGAAAAATATAACTGACAAAAATTTCATAGACTTTTTTAATAAAATTTCTTAGGTGGTTTTTAAAACCTATTTAAACAATAGACTGATGATTAGCGCAACAATCAATAAATATTCAGAATTCTATTTTTTATTTTGAAAATTTAAAATAAAAATAAAATTATTTCAAATAAAATTTACAGAGTAAACTAGCTCAGAAGATAAGAAAAACGCCTAATACTTTAAAAATATTAAAATAGCCCTTGTAACTCTGGTAACTTCTGAATCATAAAAGTAAAACAAAGAAACCCACTCATTTCCTAGCTAAATAAGTTAAATAGAATATTTTTAATAAATTTTTTATAAATAAAAATAATTACTATTGTGAATTTAAATTTATTGTTTGCAAGATAAGCCTGTTATTAGGAAGATTCATTATCCTATCCTTAATTATCTACAACTTTTTGGTTATTGGTTTTATTAAAGTTTTAAATAGTGCCAATAGTTGGAAAACATAAACTGGACATCTTAGTTTGAGAGCGATGATTTGATTCTAAATTAGTTTATGGATACTCTGAAATTTAAATAGACCTTTAAGAATTCTGTATTTTATTTTTTAGATATATTTTTTTGGCTGTTATTTGTGATTACATAATTTATTCTAAGAAATTTAAATTTTAATCATCTTCTAAATTGTTTTATTTGTAATTTTATTAGTTTTCTTATTCGTTTTGTAATTCTTCAGCGTTTTAACTTTACTCTTCTTGTTGCTAACTATCTTCTTACTTATCATTCTCTTAATTTAAATTAATTTTAGAAACCTTTTCACTTTTACTCACATAACGAGGAGATTTAATTATAGAATTAAATGTCTTAGATTATCTTTTATCTAAAAAGTAGCCAATAACTGAAGAAACTATCCAGAGAATACTTTTAGCAACAAAAATAAAAATAACTATTTAATATTGGTATTTTATCTAATCACAATCCTCTTTAAGCGGACCAGAACATCCTAGCTAGCAATATTTATGGCATTCAAAGCATTCTAAAACATCAGTTTACTGAACTGTAAAATAGTTTTTAGGGCATTCATTAAGGCAAGAGTTATTCAAATAAATTAAATCTAAGGCACAAGAAGAGCACTTTATTTAATAAGAAATTTTTTTTATTATTATTTTTTTTTTGAATTTTAAATTACTTCAGATTCTGAAGGTCCAAAACATGTTTGACAAGAAGAATCACATTTTTGGCAAATGCTAGAAAAGGGGTTAACATAATAAGAGTCATCACATTTTGATACACATTTATTTTCTTATAATAGCAATCCTTTATATAAAAAAATTTAATTAATATTGAAATATAAAAATTTTTTATTTATTTATTGATTTTATTTACCTTATGGACATTCTGTACAGTTGCTTTCTAAAGGACCGTCACAATTTTAACATGTAGGATCGCATGGAAGACATTCATTAATATCACTATTTTTATAATATGAGACAGGACATACTTCAACACATTATCCTAAACTTAGAATTAGATTTCTTGGGCAAGAGAGACAGTTATTACTACCAGGACCAAAGCAAGTAGCACATTAGGGATCACAAGTTGAGCATGTCTAATTAACTTCATTTTTATATTAATTTTTATCACAATCCTAAACGCACTTTTTGAAGATCTCTTAATAAAATAAGTCTGGTCCTTCACAACTTAAACAATTATTACTATCTGGTCCATAACAAGTTTTGCACAAAATATCACACTATTTACATTCTTTAGAAACATGATCAATATACTAATTCTTATTACAACCTTCTACACATCTATGTGTGGAAGGATCTAAATAAGTATTTAATTTGCAAGAAAGACAATTATCAGATCCGCTTCCACTGCATGTAAGACATTTAGAATTGCATGGAGAGCATATATCATTTACGACATCATAGTAAAATTATTCAGGACAACTGTTGATGCATTCGTTATCATGTAAAATTAGACCTCTTGAGCAAGTAAGACAGTTACTACTACTAGGACCTGAGCAAGTTTTGCAAGAAGGATCACAAGATGAACATAGTTGATTTATTGCGTCTTAAAATTAATTAGGACGGCAAATAGTAACACAACTCTTAGAGTCTGCTTAGTAAAATAAATTTGGTCCTAAACAGCTCAAACAACTATTTATTCCTGACCCATCACATGTTAAGCATGTAGAATCACATTGTTTACATTGATTTAAGATTGTATCAGAATATTGATTTGAGCTACATTCAGATACACATTAATGTGAACTAAGATCTAATAAGCTTGGTGGTGAACAAGAAAGACAGTTATTAGAACCACTTCCGTTGCATGTCAAGCAATTAGCATGGCATAGAGTACATTAATTATCTATGGTATTTTTAAAATAATTTTCAGGACAGTCTGGAATGCATTAATTTTCGAACAAAAATAAAGCACCTGAGCAAGACAAACATTAGTTATTTTCGGGACCAGAACAAGAAGCGCAAGTAGTATGACAAGAAGTACACTCCTAATTACTTGTATTTTTAAATTAATTTAATTAGCAATTTTCTGAACAAGTCTTGGAGCCCTTTTAATAAAATAAGTCTGGGGCTTCACAACTCAAACAATTATTGCTTGTAGCTCCATCACAAGTTTTACAAGACGAATGGCATGTCTAACATATATTATTGAAAGTTTCTATTATTTAAAGAATAAATGGTTATTAGTTAATATTTTTAAAGTTTTTCAATATTTACAAGTTAATTTAAATGTATTAGCAGGGCAATCACTTGAACACTGGTTTCCAAGTAAGTATAAACTTCCACTACAGCTTGTACATGAATTTGAATTACCTTTAATTAATAAAATATAAGATAAATTAGATTGGCTTATAAGTTTTAGAATATATATGATTGATAACTGAGGTAGCCATTAAAATAATATTTAAAAATACTGAATTGAAAATTATTAATTAGCTTAATTTCTCCTTAACTAATTCTCCTATTGATCAAATTTTTACATAAATTTTTTGTAAAAATAATTTTAGAAAAAGCTATGGGTAATAATTAAAATGGTCCTTAAATTAAGAAAAACAACATTAATCAATTTGAAAGAGTAAGTAAGTACCTGGATTTTAACAATTGTAGCATGATGCATCACATTATTTGCATTACCATTTTGAGTCATCACCCCAGTATTGAGCAGGGCAGTTATTTTTGCAAGTACCGTTTGGATTTAAATAATTACTATCTTTGCAAGTTAAGCATGAGGTGCTCGCTATTATTAAAGAAATTTATTGTTTTTAGATTTTTATTTTGAGAAAAATTGGAAATAGTCAAAATTTATAGATTTAATTATTTAATTAATTTTGTAAATTACATGGTGATGAACAAGTTAGACAAGTGGAGTGACATGCTTAGCAAATATTACGACTATCAGAGACATACCCGTCTGGGCAAGCTAAAACACACTAAGAATTATACAAATAATAGGTAGAATTGCATTTGACACATCCTGAGGCGTTGCATTCTTAGCAATTACTTGAGCACTTTTTTTAGTAAAATATTTGTGAAATTAAATGAAGATGATTTAATATATTTTACATAGTCTACTAGAATATACAACTCTCTAATTCCAAAAGATTTAGTAAAAGTATCTCCTCTTAAATTTGATTTTATTTAAAGTTAAAGAGTTGAACTAGAATGAGTAATATTTTAAGAAACTTTTATTATTTAGTCTTTCTTCGATAATCTTCCACATATACTTGAGTCTCCATCACTTTCACTTCTTTATGTAGTAACTCTGGAAATATTATCTACAAATAATTAGACACTCTCAGAACTCCAAGAATCGATTTTATAAAGAGTATAACCGATAACTACTGACCAGTGAGGATCTCTAATATAAGTTTGTTTATTTATTTATGACAATATTATGAAAAATGAAAAATTAGATTACAATCCACTAAACAAAGTAGAGGTAATAATAGCATTTTGAGAACTTAAGTATGCTCCTCCTAATAATGTCTTACCACCACAGGAGGTAGTTAGTGCTCCACTTGCCTTATTGTTGAATCCTTAAAATCCTTCAATTGTGATACCTGCACCTTTCACTTCGCTTTCTCCAAAATTAGTGTCAAACATACTTTTAAGCAAGTAAACTCCATCTAAAAAATATTGAATTTATTTATTAAAAAAAAAATTTATAATAAAAAATTTACTGCTAGTTTTAGATTTTAGATCTTCACATATCGATCCGCTAGCTGTCGAATATGAGGGGCATTCATCTACACACTGTCCATCTATCAAAAAAAACCCTGGCAAACAAGCAGTGCATAAATCTAAACCTCTATCACAAGATTAGCATTTTGTGGTATCGCAAAAATCTAAAACACAGAATTATCCTGTTGAGTCTTATTTAAAACCTGATAGGCAAGATCTAATACAAGAATTATTTTGCGCATAGTAACCGCTTTTACATTAGCAAGTACTTCCACTTTTATCTGAATTAGATGGGCAACTTAAACACTGATTTGCAGCTGGTCCATTACAAGTTAAGCAAGTATCATGGCAAGTATCTACAAATAGATAAAAGTTCTTAAATGCGTAACCTTCATTAGTAATATCCTCATTTGTATTTGAATCAAGTTTAATAGTGGTAGAAGGTGAATTATGAGTAAAATTTCTATAGTAAAGGACTAATTCATCACCCCAACTAGTCCCGGTTGTACATAACTTATTTCCACCACCTGCATCTACTTTATAGAACTTATCTGTCACTCCTTCAATTTTTACTAATACATAATCATCTTATGAAGTATCTAAAGATTAAGAGAGTATAAGGTCAAATCTGACTGAGAGACTCCAATGTGGTGGAAGATTAAAGGTATTTTAACTAATATTATTATATTAACCAAATATACCCATAACGCTTGATCTTGAAAAATCTGTAAAGTCAGTTGCTCCACATATAAATACATTATTTTTAACCCATGAAACATCTGCACTACTGAAAAGACCATTCAGTTCTTATACAACGAGTTTTTCAGCTTTACCAATAAAAATATATAATTAGGAATTTCATTTGAAATATTAAGTAATTACCTCCATAAACTAGGTTTGCTAAGATAGCAGTCAAAAGGAATTAAATAATTTTGAATTGCATTGTTTTTAAATTTAGTGCTAAATTAAATATAAAATTTATGTTATTATTATTTCTTTATAGCTTTGATTTGAGGTTTAAAGTAACAAATTTATCATTTATTAAAATATATTAATTAGTTGAGTTAAATTTACAAAATTCATTTAATCAAAGCGTATTGCTAAAAATAGATATTCTATTTAATTAAATCGTTTGTAGCAGCTTAAAAATTTTGTGGTAAAAGATATTTAGTGAGTAATAGGTGTATATTTAATTAAATATAGTTAAAATACCTGAAAAATAAACCTTATTTAATATTTAATTAATTACCAAAATTTAAAATTTAATCCAGTACAAATGTTAATAAGTATATTTACTATTTTTAGATATAAATTATGGCTTTTAAAAAATAAAGGTGTAAGATTAATCTAATAAAACTCTGGTAAAAATGTATGCCTCTATCGACTTATTATTTTTTAACGATTTTAATAAAAGATTTATGAAAAATTTTTCTGTTTAACTAATTTATTGTATCATATGAAGAAAATGTGATAAATTAAATAAAATGTTATTCATAAATATATTTTTTTGATTTTTTATTGGTGCAATGATAGATTTGATTCCATTTTAATGGCACTTTAATTAAACGTAGAAAAGAATTAATCTCTTTTTACTTTTTATTATACAAAAATTACATATATTCAAATTAAAAAATAAAGTAATAAAAGAAAGCAAATAAACAAGTAGAGTGATTTATTAATATAGTAAATTTTTTAATTATTTTTATCAAGTAATTTTAAATTAAGCAATAAAATTTCTTTATTAATATTTTCATCAAAATAAATATAAAAATGTAACACTAATTCTTTTTTATAGAAAAATAATATTCCTTTACTATATTGCATTAGGTTTATAGTTTTTGGAAATTAAATACTAATATTATGTATCTTATTACTATTAAATTAAAGATAATGCCCTAAAAATTATTTTTTTTTTGTGATAGTTTTTCTAAGAGGTTTTTTTAAAGTAATAAGATTTTAATTAAAAAATTGATAACATGAAAAATAAACTATTCTTTTTTAATATATAATAATATATTTTTCAAGCTCTATTTTATTTTTAGAAAACCTATGCAATTTTATCTTGTTAGTAAAGTAAGGTAATGGTTAAAAATAATTGATTAACTGATTCAATAAATTGTCAGATTATATTTTAATCGATTTATTAAGGATTTTTAAAGCTTTGTAAAAGTATAAAAAAATTAAAAAAATGGTAAAAAAGAATTTGAAAAAAAGAAATTAAACAAAATTAAAAAAAGAATATTTAATAATATCCTGAAATTAAAAAGATTATTTTAATAAAATTTTTCACAAAATATAAGATGAAGTAATACATTTTAGTACAAATTTGCAATTTAATACTTTTTAATGAGAGAAAATTCATATTTAATTAACAGATTAATCATTTAGAAATTTTATTTTTGAATACTATGATTAATAGCTTTTTCAATTTATATTTTATAGATTAATCGATCTCAAAAAGTTTTTTATCTTGTTTAATAAATTTTTATTTTTCTTATTCCCTAGCTCTATTTTTAGGAGTGAAATTGAGTATTATAAATATATTCACTTTATATATTATATTAGAGTATCTTTATTTTAAAAAGCAGTTTATAAGTTTTATTATTAATAAATTATGATACCAAATAAATAAACAGTAGATTTTTTATTAAAGTATTATATAAATAAATTTTAATATTCAAGTGAAAAAAATTATAAATTTAAATCAAATTAATTTTCAATGATTAATTAATTTTAATTTACTGAATCTAAAATTTTGAATTAGATGATAATCTATTTTAATTTTAATGAAATAACAATTTATTAAGCAAGAATATAGTTTTTTTAAGATTAGATTTATATATGCATTTACAATAATTAAAATAAGCATTAACATAGAATTAAAGTAAGGCTGTTAATAATAATTATGCAACATAAATAATATTGAGTTACAGACTATAAACAAATCATTATTAAGTTAATATTTTTTTACTTTTTCTAAATTTAACCAGTAAATTAAAAGATTTCAAAATAAAAAGAATATATTTAAAATTAATAATTCAGTGTTTTAAATGTATTTTTTTCATTAAATATCAATGGCCTATTCATAATCTATTAAAGCTACTGTTCAAATATTTATTTATTTTATCACTTCAGCGTTAAAGCAATTTAAAAACACTTAAAATGAAAGGTGAATTCTTAATATGCATTAACTTTGACTGGGAGAATAATAATTTTTAAATTTATGAAAAATACATACATAATTTTATTTGTTATTAATTTTTAAATCTAAAATAGATATGAGTGATATATATTATTTTTCTACTTTTATAATTACAGTAAAATACCTTAGCAACAAGGTTAAATTTTAAATTTATATTTTATATTAATTAATTATTATAACTTTTTGAAAGAAAGATTATTATGCCTGATTTTTAAAAAAATCAATAAATTGAAATAAGGTATGGTTGGTTATAGTATTGAGTTTATATGTTTAATATTAATAGAATTATTTCAAAATTTGAATATTTGATTACCTTAAATAACAAAAAGAGTTTTTTATTTAAAAAAATTGCTATTTTTTAATTGTAAGGTTCCCAATAAATATCTTTTTAATCACTCAAATCTTTGAATATTCTGAATTTTTCATAATTTGTATAGAAAAGAAGAAGAAATTAGATCTGATTAATGTATACAAATCAGTCATTTTTGTAAACAAAATATTTTTGAATAGTAGAATAAATTTAACATCAGTTCTGAAAAATCAAAAAAAAAATGAACTAAGAAAAGATATTTATTTAATATATTTTATCAAAGAAAATTTTAATTACATAACTGGAGTAAAGAATAGCTTTTGGTTTGCTAAAGATGGAAATAGTCTATTCATTATCTTTATTTATTCAAATTTTGAATCAATAATAAATGTGTTATTAAAAGGGGGTACTAACTAACAATTACAGATTGTTAATTGGAATAAAATAAGAGTTAGAAAAAATAAATTTTGAAAAATTTTTAGCACAAAAATTTATTAAAATGGCCTTAAATTTATAAATTTAACTTGGAACATTAATTTTTGATACTTGAATAATTATAATATTTTTTAATTAAAAATAATATGAATTTTTATTTTAATTGGATTTCATTCAAAGGAATGATAACTCACTTAAATTTCTTATCATACAAAAATTTCGTCAAATAATTAAGCAAAAATATGTAGAGTTTATTCATTGTAAGTAAATAAGCAGTAAATTTTATGTTAATTTCATATGTAAAATATTTATGATGTCGTTAATAGGTTAAGGTGGTTTTATTATTTAAATTAATATTATTTATTTTCTATCGTATTTAAAAAACTTGGTTGTATGATGCCATTAATAAAATTAAATTCTATAGGATATTTATTTAAGATTACAACATTTTTAAAATATTTTCTTCTAAAGGTATTGAAATCTTACATCTATTACTGAATTATATAAAATTAAAAATAATTTAATTGTAAATTTTATATCTTTAAAACTACATTTTAGGCAACTTTTATAGTAGAATATTTGATCTTTATTTAACCTCAAATAATATATTTTATTTATTGCGAAAAATATTTTTTTTTAAGTTTTTTTTTTAGTTTATTTAGGCTAGAATATCACAGAAAAATTATGATTTATTATTTATTTAACTCAAATTGGTTTATTATAACTAAATGATTATATTTAATTTATAAAATTATTTTTATTTTAAAATAATTTACTTTATAAAAAGCTAAAAAAACTTTAATTTTAAAAAATAAACTTTGAAGTCATTAATAATTTTTTCTAAAAAAAGCTAAAAGAAAGATTTTATTAGATAAAAAAGAAAACTAATAAAAAAGCTTACAAAAATAAAGAATATAAAATTATTAATACACTTTCTTTAATTTAATTAAGTAATATAAAAGTTTTCATTTTATTTTTTAAATAAAATATTCATTAGCTAATAATTTGTACACTTTTACAAATTTATTTTTACTTTGTGAAGAATTTAAGTATTTGATCGTAAAGATATATTAAATAAAACTTAAAACTTATTACAGTATGAAGAAATCACATATCAATAGCAATCCAACATAAAGACTCCATGCTTTATCTTTCTAAAGATACAAATTTTGAAGTTATGGTGCAAACCAAAAGGCAATGTAGAGACTTGAACTTAGAATGAGAGTGAAAAAAATAACTGACAAAAATTTCATAGACTTTTTTAATAAAATTTCTTAAGTGGTTTTTAAAACCTATTTAAACAATAGACTGATTATTAGCGCAACAATCAATAAATATTCAGAATTCTATTTTTTATTTTGAAAATTTAAAATAAAAATAAAATTTTTCAAATAAAATTTACAGAGTAAACTAGTTCAGAAGATAAGAAAAACGCCTAATACTTTAAAAATATTAAAATAGCCCTTGTAACTCTGGTAACTTCTGAATCATAAAAGTAAAACAAAGAAACCCACTCATTTCCTAGCTAAATAAGTTAAATAGAATATTTTTAACAAATTTTTTATAAATAAAAATAATTACTATTGTGAATTTAAATTTATTGTTTGCAAGATAGGCCTGTTATTAGGAAGATTCATTATCCTATCCTTAATTATCTACAACTTTTTGGTTATTGGTTTTATTAAAGTTTTAAATAGTACCAATAGTCGGAAAACATAAACTGGACATCTTAGTTTGAGAGCGATGATTTGATTCTAAATTAGTTTATTGATACTCTGAAATTTAAATAGACCTTTAAGAATTCTGTATTTTATTTTTTAGATTTATTTTTTTGGTTGTTATATGTGATTACATAATTTATTCTAAGAAATTTAAATTTTAACCATCTTCTAATTTGTTTAATTTGTAGTTTTATTAGTTTTCTTATTCATTTTGCAATTCTTCAATGTTTTAACTTTACTCTTCTTATTGCTAACTATCTTCTTACTTATCATCCTCTTATTTTAGACTAATTTTAGAAACCTTTTCACTTTTAGTCACATAACGAGGAGATTTAATGATAGAATTAAATGTCTTAGATTATCTTTTATCTAAAAAGTAACCAATAACTGAAGAAACTATCCAGAGAATACTTTTAGCAACAAAAATAAAAATAACTATTTAATATTGGTATTTTATCTAATCACAATCCTCTTTAAGCGGACCAGAACATCCTAGCTAGCAATATCTATGGCATTCAAAGCATTCTAAAACATCAGTTTACTAAACTGTAAAATAGTTTTTAGGGCATTCATTAAGGCAAGAGTTATTCAAATAAATTAAATCTAAGGCACAAGAAGAGCACTTTATTTAATAAGAAATTTTTATTATTATTTTTTTTTTTGAATTTTAAATTACTTCAGATTCTGAAGGTCCAAAACATGTTTTACAAGAAGAATCACATTTTTGGCAAATGCTAGAAAAGGGATTAACATAATAAGAATCATCACATTTTGATACACATTTATTTTCTTATAATAGCAATCCTTTATATAAAAAAATTTAATTAATATAGAAATATAAAAATTTTTTATTTATTTATTGATTTTATTTACCTTATGGACATTCTGTACAGTTGCTTTCTAAAGGACCGTCACAATTTTAACATGTAGGATCGCATGGAAGACATTAATTAATATCACTATTTTTATAATATGAGACAGGACATTTTTCAACACATTATCCTAAACTTAAAATTAGAATTAGATTTCTTGGGCAAGAGAGACAGTTATTACTACCAGGACCAAAGCAAGTAGCACATTAGGGATCACAAGTTGAGCATGTCTAATTAACTTCATTTTTATATTAATTTTTATCACAATCCTAAACGCATTTTTTGAAGATCTCTTAATAAAATAAGTCTGGTCCTTCACAACTCAAACAATTATTACTATCTGGTCCATAACAAGTTTTGCAAGAGGCATTACAAGAAGTACACTCCTAATTACTTGTATTTTTAAATTAATTTAATTAACAATTTTCTGAACAAGTCTTGGAGCCCTTTTAATAGAATAAGTTTGGGGCTTCACAACTCAAACAATTATCGCTTGTAGCTCCATCACAAGTTTTACAAGACAAATGGCATGTCTAACATATATTATTGAACATTTCTTTTATTTATAGAATGAATAGTTTTTAGTTAATATTTTTTAAATTTTCAATTTTTACAAGTTAATTTAAATGTATTAGCAGGACAATCACTTTAACACTGGTTTCCAAATAAGTATAAAGTTCCACTACAGCTTGTACATGAATTTGAATTACCTTTAATTAATAAAATATAAGATAAATTAGTTTGGCTTATAAGTTTTTAAATATATATGATTGATTAACTGAGGTAGCTATTAAAATAATATTTAAAAATACTGAATTGAAAATTATTAATTATTTTATCATTTTTTAAAAATTAGTAAATTTCATTATATTTAATACCCTCATTCAAATAATTTTTAAACCAAAAAAAGGTATAATTTCAGCATAATTTTAGAAAAAGCTATGGGTAATAATTAAAATGGTCCTTAAATTAGTAAAAACAACATTAATCAATTTGAAAGAGTAAGTAAGTACCTGGATTTTAACAATAATAGCATGATGCATCACATGGTTTGCATTACCATTTTGAGTTATCACCCCAGAATTGAGGAGGGCAGCTATCTTTGCAAGTACCGTCTGGATTTAAATAATTATTATCTTAGCAAGTTAAGCATGAGGTGCTCGCTATTATTAAAAAAATTTATTGTTTTTAGAGTTTTGTTTTGAGAAAAATTGGAAATAGTCTAAATTTATATAGATTTAGTTTTTTAATTAATTTTGTAAATTACATGGTGATGAACAAGTTTTACAAGTGGAGTGACATGCTTAGCAAGTATTACGACTATCAGAGACATACCCGTCTGGGCAAGCTAAAACACACTAAGAATTATACAAATAATAGGTAGAATTGCATTTGACACATCCTGAGGCATTGCATTCTTAGCAATTACTTGAGCACTTTTTAAGTAAAATATTTGTGAAATTAAATGAAGATGATTTAATATATTTTACATAGTCTACTAGAATATACAACTCTCTAATTCCAAAAGATTTAGTAAAAGTATCTCCTCTTAAATTTGATTTTATTTAAAGTTAAAGAGTTGAGCTAGAATGAGTAATATTTTTAGAAACTTTTATTATTTAGTCATTCTTCGATAATCTTCCACATATATTTGAGTCTCCATCACCTGCATTCTTTACTGTAGTAACTATGGAAGTTTTATCTACAAATAATTAGACACTCTCAGTACTCCAAGAATCGATTTTATAAAGAGTATAACCGATAACTACTGACCAGTGAGGATCTCTAATATAAGTTTGTTTATTAATTTATGACAATATTATGAAAAATTAAAAATTAGGTTACAATCCACTATACAAAGTAGAGGTAATAATAGCGTTTTCAGAACTTAAGTACGCTCCTCCTAATAATGTCTTACCACCACAGGAGGTAGTTAGTGCTCCACTTGCCTTATCATTGAATCCTTAAAATCCTTCAATTGTGATACCTGCTCCTTACACTTCGCTTTCTCCGAAATTAGTGTCAAACATACTTTTAAGCAAGTAAACTCCATCTAAAAAATATTGAATTTATTTATTAACAAACAAATTTATAATAAAAAATTTACTGCTAGTTTTAGATTTTAGATCTTCACATATCGATCCGCTAGCTGTCGAATATGAGGGGCATTCATTTACACACTGTCCATCTATCAAAAAAAACCCTGAAAGACAATCAGTACATATATCTAAAACATTATCACAAGATTTGCATTTTGCTTTATCGCAAAAATCTAAAACACAGAATTATCCTGTTGAGTCTTATTTAAAACCTGATTAGCAATATTCAATACAAGAATTATTTTGGGCATAGTAACCGCTTTTACATTAGCACGTACTTCCACTTTAATCAGAATTAGTAGGGCATCTTAAACACTGATTTGCAGCTGGCCCATTACAAGTTAAACAAGTATCATGGCTACAAATAGATAAAAATTCTTTAATGCGTAACCTTCATTACTAACATCCTCATTTGCATTTGTATCAAGTAAAATAGTGGTAGAAGATAAATTATGAGTAAAATTTCTATAGTAAAGGACTAATTCATCTCCCCAACTAGTCCCCATTGCACATAACTTATATCCACCACCTGCATCTACTTTTAAGAACTTATCTGTCACTCCTTCAATTTTTACAAATATAATGTCTTATTCTCTTATATTATTATCTAAAGATTAATAGAGTAGAAGGTCAAATCTGACTGAGAAACTCCAATGTGGTGGAAGATTAAAGGTATTTTAAGTAATATTATTGTTATTACCAAATATACCCAAAACACTTGATCTTGAAAAATCTGTAAAGTCAGTTGCTCCGCATGTAAATACATTATTTTTAACCCATGAAACCTATCCACTAGTGAAAAGACCATTCAGTTGCGATACAACTAGTTTTTCAGCTTTACCAATAAAAATATATAATTAGGAATTTCATTTGAAATATAAGTAATTACCTCCATAAACTAGGTTTGCTAAGATAGCAGTCAAAAGGAATTAAATATTTTTGAATTGCATTTTTTTTAAATCTAGTGTTAAATTAAATATTAAATTTATGTTATTATTATTTCTTTATAGCTTTGATTTGAGGTTTAAAGTAAGAAATTCATCATTCATTAAAATATATTAATTAGTTGAGTTAAATTTACAAAATTCATTTAATCAAAGCGTATTGCTAAAAATAGATATTCTATTTAAATAAATCGTTTGTAGCAGCTTAAAAATTTTGTGGTAAAAGATATTTAGTGAGTAATAGGTGTATATTTAATTAAATATAGTTAAAATACCTGAAAAATAAACCTTATTTAATATTTAATTAATTACCAAAATTTAAAATTTAATCCAGTACAAATGTTAATAAGTATATTTACTATTTTTAGATATAAATTATGGCTTTTAAAAAATAAAGGTGTAAGATTAATCTAATAAAACTCTGGTAAAAATGTATGCCTCTATCGACTTATTATTTTTTAACGATTTTAATAAAAGATTTATGAAAAATTTTTCTGTTTAACTAATTTATTGTATCATATGAAGAAAATGTGATAAATTAAATAAAATGTTATTCATAAATATATTTTTTTGATTTTTTATTGGTGCAATGATAGATTTGATTCCATTTTAATGGCACTTTAATTAAACGTAGAAAAGAATTAATCTCTTTTTACTTTTTATTATACAAAAATTACATATATTCAAATTAAAAAATAAAGTAATAAAAGAAAGCAAATAAACAAGTAGAGTGATTTATTAATATAGTAAATTTTTTAATTATTTTTATCAAGTAATTTTAAATTAAGCAATAAAATTTCTTTATTAATATTTTCATCAAAATAAATATAAAAATGTAACACTAATTCTTTTTTATAGAAAAATAATATTCCTTTACTATATTGCATTAGGTTTATAGTTTTTGGAAATTAAATACTAATATTATGTATCTTATTACTATTAAATTAAAGATAATGCCCTAAAAATTATTTTTTTTTTGTGATAGTTTTTCTAAGAGGTTTTTTTAAAGTAATAAGATTTTAATTAAAAAATTGATAACATGAAAAATAAACTATTCTTTTTTAATATATAATAATATATTTTTCAAGCTCTATTTTATTTTTAGAAAACCTATGCAATTTTATCTTGTTAGTAAAGTAAGGTAATGGTTAAAAATAATTGATTAACTGATTCAATAAATTGTCAGATTATATTTTAATCGATTTATTAAGGATTTTTAAAGCTTTGTAAAAGTATAAAAAAATTAAAAAAATGGTAAAAAAGAATTTGAAAAAAAGAAATTAAACAAAATTAAAAAAAGAATATTTAATAATATCCTGAAATTAAAAAGATTATTTTAATAAAATTTTTCACAAAATATAAGATGAAGTAATACATTTTAGTACAAATTTGCAATTTAATACTTTTTAATGAGAGAAAATTCATATTTAATTAACAGATTAATCATTTAGAAATTTTATTTTTGAATACTATGATTAATAGCTTTTTCAATTTATATTTTATAGATTAATCGATCTCAAAAAGTTTTTTATCTTGTTTAATAAATTTTTATTTTTCTTATTCCCTAGCTCTATTTTTAGGAGTGAAATTGAGTATTATAAATATATTCACTTTATATATTATATTAGAGTATCTTTATTTTAAAAAGCAGTTTATAAGTTTTATTATTAATAAATTATGATACCAAATAAATAAACAGTAGATTTTTTATTAAAGTATTATATAAATAAATTTTAATATTCAAGTGAAAAAAATTATAAATTTAAATCAAATTAATTTTCAATGATTAATTAATTTTAATTTACTGAATCTAAAATTTTGAATTAGATGATAATCTATTTTAATTTTAATGAAATAACAATTTATTAAGCAAGAATATAGTTTTTTTAAGATTAGATTTATATATGCATTTACAATAATTAAAATAAGCATTAACATAGAATAAA
>NW_002475977.1:0-6290 GCF_000189635.1 Tetrahymena thermophila SB210
TTTCTTTGTTATTTAGCTCATAATTTTATTTTCACTTTTGCTTTTATTGTTAATTAATCTTATTATTTCATCTTTTTTCTTCATTTTTTCCTTCAAATAAACTATTTAATGATATATTTTTTCTTCAATATTTAAAAAGTAACAATAAAATTGGTGATGATGGTGCATCAGGCTTAGGTTATGCTTTAGCAAAGTGCATTAATCTCTCAAATTTGACACTTTATCTTTAGTAAAAACAGTTTATTTGTTTTGGATTGTGATATTTTTAATTATAAAAACTAATTAAAAACAATAAAGCTCTTTTTTCTTTTTCTTTTTATTGTGCCTGCTTTTTTTTGTTCTTTCTTTCTTTCTTTGTTAATTTAGCTCATCATTTTATTTTTAACTTTTGCTTTTATTGTTAATTAATCTTATTATTTCATATTTTTTCTTCATTTTTTCCTTCTAATTAACTATTTAATGATGTATTTTTTCTTCAATATTTAAAAAGTTTTAGTAAAAAAGTTTATTTGTTTTGGATTGTGATATTTTAAAAACTATTAATTCAATAAAACTCTTTGAATTTATTTGATAGCTTTTATATAATTTATTTTTTTATCTTTTTCATACCACTAACGCTATTTTATTAATTAATTTAACAAAAATTTTTAATTTAAAAGTTTATTTTATTTCGATATATATTAAAAATTTATACAAATTTATTATAAAATTTTTAGGCATTTGAATGGATCATAAAAACTCAAAATAATAAGAAAGATTCATAAATCAAAAAGATTAGTTGTCTTTGAAATAAATTCCAATTGATAAAAAAGTGACGAAAAAAGGATGAATAAATATTAAATGTTTGAATAATATAATATTTTATATTGAAAAAGTTTTTTTTAACCTAAAATATAAACAGATAGATTTGTAGATTTTATAATTGATTTTATATTTATTGATATCATTCATATTTTTATAAGTAAATAATTTATTTATAAAAAATAAAAAAATAAAAAATTTAATTTACTTAAATAAATTAATTTCTCTAAGCAACCCTATGGTTTCTCAAAAAACGATCAAACAATTTGAATCTTTTAGTGTTATATTATTTCTTAATAAATTTTATAAATGCCAAGCTTTGATATTCCTGTTTTTTTTAATTTGAAATATTATCCATCAATCAATTTCCATACTTTTTTTATTTATCAATTTAATAGATACCATAATTTATATAAAACCTCGGGAAGAAATGAAATTTTACTTTTTATTTTAACTATTGTGGTTAAAATGAAAGAAATAACGAAAAATAAGAAAAATGAGGTGATTATCATAACTAATGTTGCACATCTAATATATAATAATTTTTGTATAGTTTAAATTAATTTTAAATACATAACTTATATAAAATAAAAAAGTTAAATCTTTATTAAATATTAAATATAAAATATTTATTTATTTATTTTAATTTAATTTTGATTATCCATTTTTTGTTTGTAATTCTATAAATAATAAAAAATTAATAAATAATTTAATTTTAATATTAAATAAAAGTTTACAATAATAACATCTAAATTACTTTTTGGATCAATCAATATCCAATTGAATAGTTGTCTGCATAGCTTCCAATTGATTTAAAATATTTTGAGATTATTTTTGATTGTAATCTAAATAAACACTTAAAATAAATTATAAAGTAAATTAATAAATAAATAGATAAAATTAAAAGTGAAATTAAATAAAAATGAAAAAATATATTTTATTTATTAATTTTGTAAAAAAATAAAATAAAATTAATTACTTATTTATATTATTTTTACCTTATTAGGTAAATTCAAGGTTTACAAAATTTAATTTCTAAAATTTTTAATTAGGATTTGTAACTTATTAATAAATTTCTTCATTCCTAGTTCTTAAATTAAATATATTAAAATATATAATTCGTCATTATTTTCAATATTTTTAATTGTATAAAATAAAATTACTATTAATACTATTTAAATAAGTTCACAAAATATATGAATAAAATTACTCTAGTTTTAGATTTAATTAACGAAGGTTTTTACATTTTTCCAAACCATTTATAATACTTTACTCTCCTTATTTACTTTTAGGATTATCTCTAACATGTTTAAATATAAAATATTTTAATCATTGAATATTTTTGTAAAACAATTTATCAAAAATAGATAGATTTTAATATATTTGATGAATTAAAAATCCATGTATTTAATTAAAAACAAATTATTTTTAGAAATTTACCTTAAATCTAAACTTAACTCAGTAACGTTTTATAAATACTGAAAAGAATCTGCAATAATCTAAATTCCATTACCATCAAAATTATTTTTACTAAAAAGATAAAATTAAAAAAGTTAAGATTAGTGAAAGAAATTATTGTCAAAATACATTTTTCTTAAGAAAAAAAATCTTTATTCATATATTAATTAAAAACAAAATATTTTAACAAATTTACCTTAAATCTAAATTTAATTCAGTAATGTTTTATAAATACTGAAAAGAATTTGCAATAATCTAAATTCCCTTATCATCAAGATTATTATTACTAAAAAGATAAAATTAAAAAAGTTAAATTTAGCAAAAGAAATTGTTGTAAAAATAAATTTTATTTAAGAAAAATATTTTTATTTTTTAAAATAAATTATCTAAATCAATTTAATAAAATTACTTTAAACTAAGATTTAATTTAGTAATATTATAAGAATTTTTTAAAACACTTGCAACTATTTAAGCATCATTACTATCTATTTAATTTGAACTAATAAAAGTAAATTAATTATATTTTTAATTACTGATCTATGATTATTTAGTCATCAAAAAAGTTTAAAACAAAAATTAACTAAATATATTAAAAAAATTACCTCAAATTAAGATTTAACTCAGTAATATTTTTACAATTTTACAAGTTATTTTCATCAATAATAGCGTTTTTTTTGCTTATACTATTCCAGCTAATATAAAAATGTTAAAAATTACTAAATAACTCCATAAAATATGTAAAATTAATTTCTAAAGGAAAAAAATTTAAAGTTTAAAACAAGTTGTTAATTATTTTATTATGAAATAAATATTTAAAAATTACCTCAAATCAAGATTTAATTGTGTAATGTATTTACAATTTTATAAAAAAATTTCTATAATGCTAACTTCTTTATTGCCAACACAATTTGAGCTAATATAAAAAAGTTAAAAATTACTAAATAAATTCATAAACTATGTAAAATTTATTTTTAAAGTATTTTAAAGTTATAAGTTTGTTTATTATGAAATAAATATTTAATCTACCTCAAATCAAGATTTAATTTAGAAATATTTTAAGATTTTGTTAAAGAATTTGCTATCATCTTACATGAATCATCATCAATTAAATTTTCACTTATAAATTTAGTTTTAAATAATAATTCAAATTATATTATTAAATACTAAAAATTTATTGTTGATATAATAAATTTATTTTTATAAATAAAATAAAAAAATTAACTTAAAATTACCTTAAATTAAGATTCACTTCAGTAGCGTTAATTAAGACCTCTAATAGATTTGAAATAGCTCTAACTTCATTTCTTTTATAAAAATTAGTTTAATTAAATTGATTGGTATGCATTAACAATTTAATAAAATTACAATTTTAAAGAATTCTAAGATAAATTAAGATTTAGTTTAGAAATTTTTTAACACTTTTCTATAGCCTTTGTTATTAAGTAAAATTCATCATAACCTAATTTATTTAAGCTAATAAAATAAAATTTTTAATTTATTTTGAAATATTTAATAAAAATATCAATTTTAGTTTTGAATAAAATCATTAAAAAAATAAATTTTAATAAAATTACCTTAAATTCAGATCTAATTCTGAAATATTTTGACTATTTTCTAAACCTTTTGCTATTATTTGAGCTCCTATTAAACCTAAATGATTCTATCTAGCAATTATATTTAAATTATTTTATTTGCAAATAAACAAAAAGAATAAATAAAAAAATTCATATTACACATAACTAGTTCCTGATAAATTTAGATTTAATTGAGAAATACTTTAGAATTTCTATAAGGTATTTGATATACTCTAAATTCCTTCAACACCAATATTATTCCAACTAATCGAAATTATAAATATTCAATAAATAAAACATTTTGGTAAAATGAATAAAAAAAATTATTTAAAAATTACCCTGAAAAATCCAGATTTAATTGAATAATTTAATAACACTTTTATAAAGCATTTGCAATACTTGAAGCACCTTCTTCACAGATATCATTCCCACTAAATAAATAAAAATGTTTATTTAAAAATAAAGTTTAATCTTTTTTTAATTTTTATTTTTCCTTTTTAAAATATAAAAAATTTTTTAAGAAACCTTAAATTAAGATTAATTTGAGTCATATTTTTAAGCTTTCTCAAAGCCACTGCAATACTTTTTGCCCCATTTTTTCCAATTCCATATCCACTATCATAAATAATTTTGTTTAACAAATGTTTTAGTTTTAAATTATTAAAAATAAATAATTTTCAAAGTTGAATAAATAATAACTTATTTTAATCATTAAACATAAGTGATTTATCAATAAAAAAATTAATAATATTAATTACATTGTTGAAATATCAAGCCCTAAACAAATAATTTATTTGCATTTTTCTATAGCGATACCAATTCTATCAGCTCCTTCTTACTTGATTTAATTTAATCTGATAATTTTAATGATTCAATAAAAAAATGTGAGTGAGTTCTCATAAAATTAGATCAAATATTTAAGCTTTTTAAATATTTTTTAAAAATTACCCTAAATCAATATTTAAATCAAAGATATTTTGATTCTCCTCAAAAATGCTTGCAATAAAAAAAACTCCTTCTATGCAAATCTAATTACATCTAGAAAAATTAAAATTTTGGTTTTTACATTATTTAAAAATAAATTTAAAATTAATTATCAAATGAATAAAATGCTATAATTTAGGCAAAAATATCAAAATAAATTTTTAAATTACCTTAAATTAAGATTTAATGATGTAATATTCTTACTTTATTTTAAAGAATTTGCAATTATCCTTAATCCTTCTTTCCCAATTTTATTGTTACTGTAAAATTATGTTATAAATATTTAATATAAAAATAAAATTTATTATTTTAATTATAGTCGTTGATTAAAGGTCAAGGTATTAATGTAAGTCCTAATCGATAAAGGGTTATAAATTAGAGCAGTAAAACCCCATTTAAAAAAATATTCCTTAATTGAATTTAAGTGTGGGACTACTAATAAAAAAAGTATATATTTTAAAGAATTACCTTAGATTAAGATTTAATTTTTTTAAATTTTGTAAATTTTATAAAACCACAGTAATTGAGTAAAGTTTTTCTAGTGTGAGCCTATTGTTACTACTAAATCTTTGTTTACTAATATTTAATTAATTCATGAATCAACATATAAAAAAAAATGTTTGAAGAAGATTTTATTTTTGTTTAATTAAAAATATTTAGTCATTTTAAAATAATTTTAGTTTTTCTGTTTAAAATCATATTATAACTAAAAAATAGAAGTTTAAAATATTGAAAAAAAAGCTAAATATAAAAATAGAGAGTAACTAAAAATAATAGAGGAAAATTAATTACCTTAAATCAAGACTCAATATATCTATAAAATGAAATTTATATAAAAAACTTGAAATATTATTAAATTCTTCATATTCGAAAAAACTATTAATACAAAAATTATATTAACTATTAAAAAAATTAAGTGATATAAATATTTTTTAATTATTATAACTAAAATAAAAGAAATAAAAAAATTTAAAGGCTATTTATTACCTTAATTAAAGATTTAATAGAGATTTATCTGGAATATTTAAAAATTGATTTGAGTTATTCCCTTCTTCTATATGACTAATTTAATTTATTCTAATAAAATTATATTTTTATTTTTTAAAAAATGATTAAAAACTACTTTTTAATAATAATAAATATTTT
This sequence comes from Tetrahymena thermophila SB210, assembly GCF_000189635.1. Lineage (NCBI taxonomy): Eukaryota > Ciliophora > Oligohymenophorea > Hymenostomatida > Tetrahymenidae > Tetrahymena > Tetrahymena thermophila. The sequence goes on from NW_002475977.1 coordinate 5,964, forward strand.
AAAAAATTAATAAAAACAAAAAAATATTACTCTTATTATTTTTAAAATGATTTAACCTAATATTTTATATTTTAAAGTAAATAATTCAGAAAATCTTTTCCAACTGCATCTAAACTATTTGTATAATATTATTTATTTAATTATTTTTTATTTAAGTTAATAAGCTAAAACTGATCAAACAAATAATATTGAAATTTAAATATGCAATTACGCAAAATAAAGTTCAAACTATATTTTTTCCTTACAAATTAGTTTGGTTTTATCACATTAATTATTTTCTCTAAATTAATTATAAAAATTTTTTAAATAATTAATTAAAATTGTAAA